>NC_026006.2:66815597-66940611 GCF_000442705.2 Elaeis guineensis | reverse complement strand
AATAATAATATTTTATTTTGAATAAAATATTATATTAAAATATAAATATATTCAAATAAAATTTTTGTTCGCCATGGCTAGGCCCCCGGCATTATCTGGGCTCCTCACCTGTCCGCCGCTGCTCCACATCCCTCAGATGCCATGTATATTTATTATTAATAAAATAATTATATTTATTATTAATAAAATAAATTATTTATTATTATTTAAATAATAATATTTATTTTTAATAAAATAATAATATTTTATTTTGAAAAATAGTAATATTTTATTTTTGATCAAATAATAAAATTTTATTATTAATAAAATATAAAATTTATTATTAATAAAATAATAAAAAAATCTTTTTGTTTCTCCTTTCCCTTCTTCTCCCCTCCCCCCCCCAAAATCCTTCGCCTTCCTCTGCCCACGGTCGATCCGCACCTACTCCCCCTCCGATGCGCCACCTGCAGCACCTCATCCGGTCGCCTCTCCTTCATGCCTCCCCCCTGAGCCCCACACCCAGACGTCCTTGCGCCATGCGCCTCCCTCTCCCCTCGTAATGTCCAGACCACCACCGTCATGCTACATCCCTCGCAGCCCCCAAACCACCCGTTGTTCCTTCGTGGCCTCCCACACCCTCGCAGCTCCCCCATGCAGCACCTTATGCCCCCCATGGCTCCGGTGAAGCTCCCCACTCGGTGCCCCCTCCCCCCAAGCCTCGGTGAAGCCCCAACCCTATGCCTCCCGTGGCTCCGTGCGACCCCTTGCCCTCCTCGACCCCGATGTTTGCACCCCACGCCCCCATCCCCCGCCCCCACCCACCCCCGCAATGCTCCGCACGACCCCCACTCCTCCCAGGCCCCGATGCTTGCACCCCATGCCTCCCAGCCCCGATGCTTGTATCCCATAACATCCCCACCTCCAAGCGCACAACGATCACCGAAGCATGAGGGGTTCTATCTACGTATTTATTTATTTTAATATTCTATCCCCTCCCCTCCCTCTAAAACCCTCTTTTGCCCACCCTAACCCCAACACCACCCATCCCCCATCCCTTCCATGGCCACCTTGACCCTCCTTCCCTCTTCTTCCTCTTCCTCCCCCTCTCATCTCCACCCTCAAATCCTCCTCCTCCTCCACCGTCGGCCCTCACCCTCCTCCCCTCCTTCCTCCCATCCCCACCGCCACCCATGACCTCCATCTGAGCCCCCCTCCCCTCCCCACCCCCAATCACCACCCTCACCCAGAACGACCTCAAGAAGCTCACCATCGTGAAGGCCGTCGAGTACGTCACCAGTGGCATGGTCCTCGCTTTAGCACTAGCTCCTCGCCACCTTCATCGTTTCTGAGATTGGGGCCCTCTTCGCCTCCAGCAACTCACTGGCATCGTCGGCGTCCCCACCTCCAAGCACACGACGATCATCCGAAGCATGGAGGGGGTCCCTGGCAAAAGGCATGAAGCGAGTCGAGAAGATACTGCAGGAAAAAAAATCTCCTTCATCCTCCACCGCCATGCCTTGACCTCCGTCCCTCCTTCCTCTCATCCCTCACTGCCACTCCGTGATCCACATCCGAGCTCTCTCTCCCCTTCCCCAGTCACCACCCTCACCCATGCAGGAAAAAAAATCCTCCTCCATCCTCCGCTGCCATGCCCTCGCCCTCCGCCCCTCCTTCCTCCCATCCGCAGAAGTCGAATGAAGCTAATAACAAACTAAAACTAAAAAACTAAAACTAAACATGTGACATTATAAGAATTACCCTATAAGCTGAGGTGTCAACACAAAATATAGCCTCTTTATCACGTATTGCTATACTATTATTATATAGATGGATAATGATCATTATTTCGGAATAAATAGCTATTACACAATAACCGCAGTCAATTTTAGCTATTATCTAATTTTTTCTTCTACATAGTGTTGGGTGGAGTCGAGCCAGGCTACCACCTCCAAGATCCTTTCAGTACCACGCGATGCAGCAGGAAGAAAGAAGAAACAAAACAAAAAAGAAAACAATCAAAATACATGGATAACCAAAAGGGCTCGCCTCCACGGGGCATGCAAACTTCACTATGAAAAAAAAATTTTACAAGAGGAGACCTCACCTCACCCTTGTACACCCAATTCTCTCTCACATGAAGTTCCCCTCACAAAAGCTCTCTCTCTCTTAGAGACCCCCCTGAACCCCTGAAGTGCCTGGCGACCGCTATCCAGGAGCCTCCTGCTCCTTCTCTCACAGCACGTCCGCCTCTCTCTCTTCAATCGGGGTCGTACGGCCTCGTACGGTGAGAAACCCGAACACACCACTTCTCTGTCGTCTCAGGCCCTTTTAAAGGGTTAAACATAGCTTAAAACCTAATTAGATTAGGTTTAAGTCCTAAACAAGCCAAATCAGCGTCCCAGACCGTCGGATCAAGACCAGAGCCACCTGGGCCATTGGATCGCGCCCGGTCTATGGAATAGTGTCGTGACCGCGAGAAACGCGTGGAAACGCCACGCGGTCCACAGCCGCGCCGTGGACCACCCGGTCCATGGTGGACCGGGGCAAGGGGCCAGCAGGCCGCTGGCCTGGCCGCCCACGCGCCGGGCCTGGGCGCGCCTGCGCGTGGGCCTGCGCGCGCCGCGCGCGCCTGGCCGACGCCGCGCGCGCCTGGGCCGCACGCCGCCTGGCTGCGCGCCCGCCTGGCCGCGGCCCCGCTTCGCGCGCAGGCCTGGGTCGCGCGTCTCGCACGGGCCGGGTTGTGCGTCCCGCGCGCCGCCGCCTACGGTCGCGCCGCTGCCGCGGTCGCCGCGGTCCTCTGTCGCCTCGATTCTCGTGCCGACTTCGAAAGCTCGTATATCCTCCATCCGATCTCCGTTCAGGTGATCTTGGTCTCGTTGGACTCCATTTTCGCCGCAAACCTCGCTATGGGCTCAATGTGGCTGAATCTCGAGGCATCAAATCCTAACAATCTCCACCTCGACTCGATATTTCGCCTCCTCCAAACTCCGAGAGCTTCTGGATCTCCTCGCCCTCATGCCCTGGGGCAATCGCCTGCTGATCATGGATGGGCAAACATGGGAGTCAGGCCAGGCTGCTCGATCCCATCTCCGTCGTATGCTGTGCTCCTCCTGACCTGAGACCTGTCGGGCATCATCCTACGGCAATAGGAATCTTACCTTGCGACGTCGCCTCTCATCCTCCTGAGTCTCTTGTCTCGTGCCCGATCCGCCTCCTGGAGCTCCACCTCGCTCTGGGCTCCACCTGGCTCCCGATGCTCCACCTCGCACTGGGCTCCCTGCAAGGTAATAATGTCCTCTGTCCCCTTCTTCCCTCCAGCACAATCCTATCGCCGCGTAGCACCCTTAGGATTCCTCCACCAGCTACCATCCTGTAGCCTCTCGAATCCAGTCTGCTAAGTGAGATAAGATTTCGCCTGAAATGGTATGTATCGGACCTCCCCCAATCTCCTCACTGCACCATCATGTGTCCCCAGCTGACCGTCCAATGCCTCTGATCACACAGCTCAATCCATCCGGCAGATATACAGTGCCCTCACTGTTCTCCAGGGAGTCAAACTGCTCCTCTCTGCAACATACATGATAGGGCATGCAGAATCTAATATCCACTGCTGGGAAGAAGTAGATACTCGTCAGATATCTCAAAGACATCTCCATATAAATCACTGCCGGCCGTCGCTACAGCAGCCACCGTCCGATTTTTCAGTTGAGGGCAATCTCTGGCTAGATGCCCCAACTCCTCACATCGGTAACACCTGGTTTTGCTCAAGTCCCTCCTGACTTAGACCGCCCTCGATGCGATCTCCTGTTGCTCCGTCTACCGCCTCCTGCACCTCCAGAAGCCACCAAAGCTGAGCTATCGACACCTGAGCTCGAAGCTGGGTTCTCCCTCCTGAGAACCTCGTTCTGGAGTATTGCCGGGTGACCTCGTCCATCTTGATAGCTCTTCTCCACTAGAAGAGCATCACCAAGGACTCGTACGAAGAGGAAGCGACGCCAGCAAAACCGGCGCCCTGGTCTTCTCCTCAACGTTCTCGCCAACGCTGAGAAGGTCGGTGAGGATCTTTTGGAAGTGGCTCAGATGCTCCTGCACGCTCTGTCCCTCAGTCATCCGCAGTTGGTAAAACTACTCCAGAGGAAAAGTGTGTTGGTGAGAGACTTCACCATGTACAACTCCTCGAGCTTCGACCACAACACCGTCGGGGAAGTCTCGCTCAGCACATGGATCACCACCTCATCCGCCAGGTACATGCGGATGTACTCACCGCCTGCATCTGTAGCCGTTTCCAATCCCGCACCTCCATGGTGGTCGGCTTCTCATCGCACAAGAAGCATCGATCAACCCCTGTTGGATGAGCACGTCCTTCACCCTTGCCTGCCACAAGGAGAAATTGCTCTTACCATAGAACTTGTTGATCTCCATCTTGATTGTTCCTGTTTTTCCATCTTCAGTCTTGCTCACCACCACTGCAATCTGCGTCCTTTGTACGGCCTTGCTCTGATACCACTTGTTGGATGGAGTCGAGCCAGGCTACCACCTCCCAAGATCCTTTCAGTACCACGCGATGCAGCAGGAAGAAAGAAGAAACAAAACAAAAAAGAAAGCAATCAAAATACATAGATCAGCCACAAAAGGGCTCGTCTCCATGGGACATGCAAACTTCACTATGAAAAGAAAATTTTACAAGAGGAGACCTCACCCTCAACCCTTGTACACCCAATTCTCTCTCACATGAAGTTCCCCTCACAAAAGCTCTCTCTCTCTTGGAGACCCCCCTGAACCCCTGAAGTGCCTGGCGACCGCTGTCCAGGAGCCTCCTGCTCCTTCTCTCACAGCACGTCCGCCTCTCTCTCTTCAATCGGGTCGTACGGCCTTCGTACGGTGAGTAACCCTAACACACCACTTCTCTGTTCGTCTCAGGCCCTTTTAAAGGGTTAAACAGAGCTTAAAACCTAATTAGATTAGGTTTAAGAGTCCTAAACAAGCCAAATCAGTGTCCCAGACCGTCGGATCAAGACCGGGAGCCACCTAGGCCGTTGGATCGCGCTCCGGTCCACGAAATAGTACCGTGGACCGTGAGAAATGCGTGGGAAATGCCCACGCGGTCTACAGGCCACGCCGTGGACCACCCGGTCTACGGTGGACCGGGGCAAGGGGCCAGCAGGCCGCTGGCCTGGGCCGGCCCGCGCGCGGGCCTGGGCCGCGCCTGCGTGCGGGCCTGCGCGCGCCTGGGCCGCACCCCGACTGGGCTGCGCCCGGCTGGGCCGCACAGGCCTGGGTCGCGCGTCCCGCGCGCCGCCGCCTGCGGCCGCGCCGCTGCCGCCCGCCGCCGGTCGCTGGCGGTCCTCTGCCACCTCGATTCTCGTGCCGACTTCAAAAGCTCGTATCTCCTCCATCCGAGCTCCGTTTCAGGTGATCTTGGTCTCGTTGGACTCCGTTTTTCGCCGCGAACCTCGCTGTGGGCTCAATGTGGCTAAATCTCGAGGCGTCAAATCTTAACAATATGCTTAATACGACAAGCTAGCTCTCAATTAGTGTTTTACCCACAGTTTAGGCCACAAAGAACATGGAATCTGTATTTTAAATCCTCGTATGTTCTAAACAACAGAGTAAAGGGAAACTACCAAAAAACTAGCAGGTGATAATATCAACTCCAAACATGGGCCAGATTCACCTTTGCTTCGCGGCTCTGCATGTTCTCTTTTCCTTCTCCTGGACTTCTTCGTGGTCAGGTCGGAAGCATCCGGATGACGTTCAAGCTTGATCTTGGGGTCTTGGTCAGGCACGAAGCTACACCCATCAACCACATTATTCTTATTTCTCTTCTTAATATTAAGGACATAATACATTTAACCAAAAATATCGAGGACAAAATAATTAAATTTATGATCCATTTTTATACAATATATCCATGATACATTTTCTTTTGGTAAAATAAATCCATGATACTCTTACAAAAAATAATGTGGAGTTGTATATTATATGAATGAATTAAAGCCCACTTACCGGCAGGAGGGACAGGAGGCCCCTGTGCTCCAAAGAAGTACACCTGCTCGTAGTGGTGCAGAAGGCTCAAGTAGTGGTTCCTTAGTACGAAGGATGCGCTAGTGGTAGTGGGAGGAAAACTGAATGCCATCACGACTTCCCTTAACTTTTTCTCCAAAATCACCTATTAATAACAATAATATAAAGGATGCTGTAATCAAACACTATCAGTCTTTTTTAGCATGATGTGTCTAAGATGCCATGGTGAAACAGACAATAGAAGAGAAGAAAGAGACCTTTTCAAGACCACCCCTTTGAGTCACCTCCTTATACAACAGATGCAGATCGATCTCCTTCCCTCCTAACACGGGAATCCTTCTCCATCAAAGAAAGAAGAGATCATCCAAGTCCATAAACATATCCCAAAAGAAAAAAAAAAAAAAAATTTCTATAAACGCAACAGATAGAGAGGAGAGAAGAAAAAAGAAGAAAGAGAACCAAAAGCATGTCATGCAAGTCCTACGTACGAGAGCTTAGTGCCCATGGAGTGGTGGAAACGTCGCATGGAATCCATGAAAAGAGCCCTGTCCTTGACGACGTCCTCGTGGGAGTAAAGTGGAAGAGGGTAGAAGTTTTCCCTCGCCATCTCTACCTCCATGGCCCTTCCCCCCTCCATCTCTCCCATCCTCATCTCCTCCTTTCCCATCCCGTTCTCCTCTCCCATCACACGAAATGGACCAGATGAGATGAGTGGAGACAAAAATGGCAATGCCAGATGTTGAACTGATTAGATTGAGATGGTGTGAGGTGTTAGCTGGTGGAGGTGGTGGTTTTAATTTAGGCCAAAATCAATGCTTTCCACCCCCGCAATAAAACAAAAACCCATGCAAAGTAAGGAGGAGCGGGTTAATTGAACGTAGGAAACCCGCCCCCGCTCTCACCAACAATTGCTGATAGACACGCGGATTTGTAACGGCTAACACTTTTGTTTTTTTTTTTTTTTTTTTTCAGACTTTGGAATAGTAGATCAGTCATTTAGTATGTAATTAGTAACCAAATTTATAGCATATTTTCCGACTCTTCGGTAATTATTACACCTAATCCAGCTCTCAAATGGCTAAATATCTATCTATATTAGACATCTGTATTTCCTATTTGTCTTTCATTATTTTAATAACTATAAATCTCTAATCTTATGATGGCAGTAGTGTTGTTATCAGAAGCTCAGCAAGACTTATCCAAATTGCTGCAATTAATATTTGGCCATATTCATCAATTTTTATCTCTTCAAGCAGCTATTACTTTCCTATCATTTATTGACTTATAAGATCTCTCAAATGTAAGGACATGACAAAGCTACCCATATTTTTTTCCCCTTCGCTGGAAAAGTTACCCATGGTTTCAAATATGTAGCCAGGTTAAAAGAGAAACCAGGCCCACCTTAAAGCCTGTGTACTATAGTGACAGTGGGCAAAGCCTGGTGGCCGAACCCAGACAACGTTGCGTTTCCTTAGCTAGCTGTAACAGTGAATTCGTTGGCTCTTTGGCATTTTGAAATCCCACTCCAGATTAGTCTCAAGTTTGTTCAGAGAAGTGTTTCACTCTGAAGTGGTTGGTGGGGCGTTGTGTCTCTCATGCTGGAATTGTAACAGCACTGTGAGAGGAGTTTTGTCCTGGATGACCTAACACTAAACGTATCATGTCTCCTGATGAGGTGCGACTAGTACATAGAAGGAAAGATGGTCCGACGGGCTTGAGTCCCTTGACCGCTAATGTAACGGCTCTCTCACGCTCTTGGGGCCACGGACGGTTGTTTTTTAGTTAGCATCGATGTCCTGTCATGGTTCATCTCCGTTTGGAGGTACCCATGGTACATTATTCATCCTATCAAATTATGGGTACTGTTTGTTTCGGTCTCCGAACGTTATAGCGTGAGGTCTCATAATTTTATTTTTTTAAAAATATTTTATTAAAAATAATATTTCATCTCATATAAATCAGAATTTCTTTTGATTCACAAATAATGTAAGATTAATGACGTCTTCTTTCTACACTACAATAATATGAAATTAGATGAAATAAGAGTGCACTATAAGTCAATCGCAAGTGTGTTACGATGGAACTTTTCTTTATAATTTTCAACTCATGAAATGATATTTATTATGTGAGGATTGATTCATCGTATTAGCTGCATCTTATTATGTCTAAAATTATGATAAACCTCAAAGATTAGAGCAACGATTTTAGGAGATACGAATAGGTCATACTAGTGAGATCTAAAACCCTAATCTTAAACATTCCTGATCGTACGAGCATTAAGTTGGAAATCAATATTTCAAATAGACTGGCACATCCTATGTATGCTCGATGGAGAGAATGACAGATCTCACTAGCCACTTGTGTGGGATACTAATACAAGGATGTGGGTGCTCATTTGAAAATGAGTCCACTGAATTGACTCGATGAAAGAGAACATCTTATGGAAGCTTTACTTGCATGTCAAAGATGATTATCTAAATGAGAGTTGTGCAAGTGATCCTTAGATCTGAAACCATCATAGAATCTTGTACACATGAATCCATATTTTGGTTCATACCCAGGCATGGCATTAAGACATGTACGGGATGTTCTGAATATGATGGAGTGTAATGGAGATTGTGAGTAGGTCAACATGGAATCGATCACTCCTAGTAAGAGGAGATCGCATCTTGTGTATTCTTAATCCTAGATAACTCAAAAAAAGTCTTTTGGCCAAAAGCAGAAAGAAAATTAGAAAGAGTTTCTAATACTTTTTTATCAAAGTCATCATTGGTTAATTGAGAATCGATATGAATATGTGTTTGAATTTAACATGGTTCCATACTCATGAACATATTCAGGTGCAGGAATGATCAAAAAATTAAATTGCATGGTAACTTATCATTGAAGGGTATATTTAGTATTTTTATTAAATTTCATATCTTCTGGGTAGTCATGATATGCTGCTAGACGTCAATCTTGACTTATAGATTTTTGATCGAATCAAAGAATTTAATTCGATCGCCAATTAGAAAGGATTCTAATTGTTAAGCTCAGATTAGCTCGATTGGACCTTAATCGATTAGATTGAAATCTAATCAAATTAGGTTAACTTACATCCGGACCTACTGCTAGCTAGATGTGGAACCCAATGGGTCACAGACATATAGAAATTGGCTAAGGATCCATTTGAAAAAAGTTGATTGGAATTTTGGATTCAATCAGAGTTCCGGTAAGCATGCTTGCACGTGTGGAACTCTTGCTCCTTTTGATATCAATTTGGACTCATCTATTGCTAATTAGCTAGCCCAATTTAGTAAAAATTTGGGTTAGATCATGCCACCTGGAAGCAGCCCAAATTGAGGTGCCACATCCCATTTTAACGCCAATAATGAGGAGTTCGAGTTGTGAAGGACTCTTGGCGCAAAACAGATTTTGCGCATGCATGTTGGCATGGGCAGAAGGAGGAGTCCTTTTAGCATCGGATTAAGATGTATGTGATAGCCCATATCACCCTCCATCCTCTGGTGCATATCTCAAAGTATGAGATATATTTTTTCTGAATTTTTCGGGGTGAAAAAAAAAAAATGAAAAAAAGGATGTCTGGCACGTGCGCAGAAGCATCGCGTCTCTCTATGATTTGGAGAGTCCTTCTCCTAAACCAATACTTTCAAAATGAAATAATTTTTTGTAATAAAGTTTCACATTTGATAAGCTATTTTGGTGATTTTTTTAAAATTTTTTCAGACTTGTCTGGATGCCAAACGGATGCCATAAGTTCCTCCTCACGCTTGCACGCGTGGTGATCAGGCTTCATGTGAAAGGATGCGAGAACACATCCATTTGTGGGAATTTTTATCTACTCATTTAGGTGTTTTAGAATCAAGATTGAATCTTCTATTTACATAGATTTTTGAGAATTTTTTTAATTTAAAAAGGGACATGAAAATATCTCTTCTCTGATCGTGCGCGTAGAGCAGGGTGCTGATCGACGTATCATTGATAAGAGTCTTTCTGTTTGAAGGAACTTTTATCTCTGATAATCATATCAGATAAGCCTCTTGGATGAGGCATGTCTCTCTCTTTTGGCATCCCTCTGGTGGCTATAAATTGATCGATAGGTGTCCGATGCATTCAGAAAGAGTTTTCAATTTTGTCTCCATTGCTCTCTTTTCTTTCTTATAATCTATCTTAGTTTTAGGACAAGGCTTTGGGATTTAAGACAAAGCCTTATCTGGTCCTAACGAGGGTTGTGAGGGTCCTAAAGAAGGTGAATTAGAAGTTCAGAGGAGGTTTTGAGAGGGTAGAGTTAGTTCTTGAAGAAACCTGACCGATACAGGCTAGTCGAGTTCTAGGGGCTAGAACTCTTGAAGTAAGGTAAAGAAGGAGCGCTGTCTTTAGTTCAATTTCTGTATGGATCACCATTGAAGGGTGAACATTTGGATGTCTTATAAAAATTAAAATTAGCACTACAGATATTCTTCTTATCCTAATTTATATTTATTGCACTTTGATTTTTATAATCAAGGGTTTCTGAGCATTGGGGTTTCCAGTGCATTGGGCATTTTGAATGAAAATTTTAAACACCTAACCCTTCCGCTGTACCACTGAAATCCAACAGTGGTATTAGAGTCTACCTTGATATATATAATCAAAGGTTAAAATGTTGTCTTGATTATGATCAAGCATGATTTTTTGATTTGGTTCATGTCGGGTCAAGGGTTGAACCCGATTGAACATCCAAATCCTCGCATGTCTTAGAGATATATTTTAAATATAAAATGTATGATGCATGTATAAAATATTTTTTAGTAGCTTAGTACTCTAATTGGGGTTCATCACCAGACCGTCCAGTCATAAGAGCAAGTAGGGTTTAAAGACCCTCTCTTCCTATTCAATAGGATACTCTTATGGCGTGTAGGGGTGCTACTGTGATGTCCCAAGAAGAAGAACCATGAAAAGAATATTTTATATTCATACATGCTATTAGAACTCATGCATATGTGATATACTTGAAATGCTTAATATATAATCTTGTTGTATGATTATGATTTCATATCTTAGAGATATGAATAGATGCCATGATTAGTTGTTATGATTATTAAGATACAACTATAATAGTACATCATTATGATTGATTGAATTAAGATGTACTTGAAATCATTAAAGCTTTCATAAAAATTATATTAAGTCATAGTGTTGTGAACAGTAGCTGACCTATTTCTTGAATCGATTAATCAATTAGTGTCTAAGGAGTGTTGCAAGTGCGGTGGTTATTTAATTGGTTCCGTTGCTAGCCTGGCCAATTTTATTTGTATCTAAAAAAAGCAACGGAGGGACCCCCACCAATCTTAAATTTTTTGGCCAATTGGATTAGTTCGAATCTTGAATGAAGATAGCTCAGTATTTTGAACACTACATATACCTTCCTTCATGCCTAGTCAATATCCTATCAAAAACCATAGTAGATTTATTGTGATATTCACAAGGCTTGCTATAGAGATTGATGTGAATTTATCTTGATGCATATTATATACTTTACGGTATATTTAGATATGTTGCTTTGTTGTGATATCCACAAGAGCAGTATTTTTCAGATATGACTGTATGAAAATGAAGGATCTGACTTAACTAAAAATACTATAGTTTGTTGTGACATCCACAAGGCTATGAGTATTTTTAGAGGCAAGTTATGTTGAGAATTGCATGAGATGCAATTGGATAGATTTTTCTACCTTTGAACTCATTGAGGTTTGTTATGATATCCACAAGATTTTATTGAGGGATTAGGGTCTCACCCCATTAAAAAATCAGATTAAGATTTTTCGTCTACCATAAGAGAAGGCTATGATATTCGATAAAATAGTGAGAGACATAACTAGTTTAAAAATCCTCATCTAGTTATGCATGTTAAACATGAGTGGTCTGCTTATACTATTATTCTTTTTTATTATATAGATTTAAGTCTACATTATGGCTTCTTTATTTTCACTGCATGATACCATAGAAAAAAGTATGTTGATCGATTAAACTATGTGGATTGGTTGAGGAACTTGCAAGTTAGGTTTGCATCGGAGAAGAACTCCGATGTTCTGGATATTTCTGATCTTAGGATGGTCAGTAATAATAAGAAGAAAATAGATATCTATAAGGATATTATTGTGGTAAGTTTGGCATTGGGGTATAATTACAAGAATTATCTTGCAAGATTAAAGCATGGTGCAAGTATAGCATCAAAAGGTGTGTATATGATACAGATCTATTTTTTATTGAGTAGTTCAGACTCTGATATTTGGGTATTAGATATCACCTACAGATCGCATATTTGTAATTCATTACAGTTACTACAGAATATCAAAAGTCTGAAAAAAGGTGATCTCGAGCTCTATGGCACAAGTAGAGAGTCCATTAGTGCAGAGGTTGTGGAACCTGTATGCTTGATTTACCTTTAGACAAAATTTTAGAATTAAAAAAATTTTTATTACATGCCAAAGGGCATTAGAAATATTATTTCTATATCTTGTTGTTAAAACAAGGTTATGAAATAAGGCTAATGGAAATAGATGCTCCATTTTCTTTTCTAATGAATTTTATGGCAGTGGTTATATTGATAACAATCTTTAATTCTTATACTCAATGAAAATATTTTTCATATTGAAAGAAATATGAAAAGAAAGAGAAAAGATGTAAATATCATATATCTCTGACATTGTCACCTTGGTCATATTAGTGAGTTAAGAATTAACAAGTTACACAAAGAAAAATTTTTTAACCTATATGATTATGAATCATTGAGAACTTATAAATCTTGTCTCATGGATAAGATAACCAAGACTCTATTTTTTGGATATAAAGAGAGGGCGATGAGTTGTTAGCTCTAGTACATACAGATGTATGTGAACCAATGATAACTCAAGTCAGAGGAGGATACTCCTATTTTATCATTTTTATGAAAAATTTATCAGGATCAGATATGTGTATCTTATGAAATATAAATTCGAAGCCTTTGATAAATTCAAGGAGTATCAATGTATGATCAAAAAAAACTGAAAAAGGTATCAAGATTCTTCAATCTGATCGAAGAAGAGAATACTTATCGAGTGAATTTTTTGATCATCTTAAAAGTAAAGGTATTCTCTCTGAATGGACCCCTTCTTATACACCCCAGTTAAATGGTGTAGCAGAAGGAGAAATCGCATTTTGATGGATATGGTGCGGTTCATGATGTGCTTTCACTGATCTCCCAATATTTTTCTATGGATATGCCCTAAAGACTGCCACATATATTTTAAACAGGATGCCTTCAATGTCTGTTGCAAGTACTCCATATGAGATATGGAAGGGAAGAAAGTCTAATCTGAAACATCTTAAGATTTGAGGCTATCCTGCTTATGTCAAAAATAGTTTTAGATATAAGCTTAGTGCTAGATCAGACAAGTATAGGTTTGTAGAGTATCCTAAGAAAACTAATGGATACTACTTCTACCATCCTATTGAACAAAAAATGTTTGTGAGTAGGCACGCCACTTTCTTGAAAAATGAACTCATCCAAAAAGGAAGAAGTGGGAGGAATATTGAACTTATGAAAGTTCAGGATCTACAAATCGATCCAGAAATATCTGTGGTTGGACCACAAGAAGATCCTCAATCAGAAGTATCCAAGGATGAAGTACATCCACCATACTCACCTCCTCTCCGAAGGTCAGATAGAGTGCGTCAAGCCTTCTAAAATATGATTTTGTCATTGAGAATGACAAATTGATCATCATCATTCAGGATGATGATCCACTAACTTATTCGAAAACTATCATGAGTAGAGACTCAACAGATGGCTGGAAGTCATGAAATCTGAGATGGACTGCTATATACCAACCAAGTGTGGACTTTGGGTTGATGCACCTGTGGGTGTGACCCAATAGAGTGCAAGTAGGTCTTCAAAAAGAAGATCGGAGCAGATGGCCAAGTAGAAACCTACAAGCTAGGTTAGTGGCGGAGGATTTCAGTCAAAGGCCAAGAAATCTTCTCACCAATGGCTATACTCAAGTCCATCAGGATTTTGCTTGCTATAGCGGCATACTACGATTATGAGATCTGGTAGATGGATGTCAAGATCATTTTTCTCAATGGTAATTTAGAGGAAGAGGTCTATAAGACTTAGCTAGAGGGATTTATCTCAAGTGGAAGGGTAAATCAAATATGCAAGCTAATGAGATCCATCTATGGATGGAAGTAAGTTTCGAGGAGTTGGAACATCCGATTTGATATAATAGTCAAAGAGTTTGGGATTTATCAAAATAAGGATGAACCATGTATGTACAAGAAGACAAGTGGGAGTGCTGTTGCCTTCTTAATTTTGTATGTCGATGACATACTGCTCATTGAGAATGATATCCCCAACGATGCAATTGATCAAGACTTGGCTAGCGAATAAGTTTTCTATGAAAGACTTAGGTGAAGCATCCTATATACTGGGTATAAAGATCTATAAAATAGATCTAATAGGATGTTAGGCTATCGCAGTCACGTATATAGATCTCATATTAAAGAAGTTTATTATGGAGGCAAGTAAGAGATGTTATCTGCCTACAAGTCATGGTATACGTCCTCTAAGAAAATATGTCCAAAGACACTAGAGAAGAAAGGAAGAGGATGAATGAAATCCCTTATGCTTCGGTTATGGGATTAATTATATATGCCATGCAATGTACCAGGCCTAATATAGCTTATGCTTTAGGCATAGCTAACAGATTTCAGACTGATCCAGGAGAGGATCATTGAAAGCTGTGAAAAATATTCTAAAGTACCTAAGAAGGATTAAAGATATTTTTTTCATATATAGTGGAGGATCAGAGTTGAAACTAGTTTTCAATCTGATCCAGATGATAGCAAGTCAGTATCAGGATATATGTTTATCCTAAATGGTGGGGCAGTGGAGTTGGAATAGTTTCATGCAGCAGATAATATCTGACTCAATTACTGAGGCAGAATACATCGCTGCTAGTGAAGCCATTAAGGAAGCTGTCTGGATGAAGAAATTCATTATGGATTTAGGAGTCGTTCCTGAGATTGAAGGACCAGTGTCACTTTATTGTGATAACACTGGGGCCATTATTCAAGCTAAGGAACCTAGATCTCATTATAAATCCAAACATATCCTCAGACATTTTCATCTCTTTAGAGCCAAGATGTTATTCTTGAACGAGTACACAGAAGAAACAATATAGCAAACACATTCACTAAAGCCATACCACAGCAGCTATATGATCGCCATCTTATTTCTATGAGATACAAAGACGATTGTCTTTAGTGCAAATGGAAGATTGAAAGAAGAGTGCCCTATATGCCAATCGCAAGTGTGTTGCGATGAAATTTTTCTTCATAATTTTTCAACTCATGAAATGATATTTATTATTTGAGGCATTAATTCATCATATTAGCTGCATCTTATTATGTCTAAAATTATGATGAATCTCAAAGATTAGGGCAATAGTTTTAGAAGACATGAATGGGTCATGCTAGTGAGACCTAAAACTCTAATCTAAATATTTCTGATCGGTAGGAGTTCTAAGTCGGGGATCAATATTTCGAATAGACTGATACATCCCTATGTATGCTCGATGGAGAGAGTGGCAGATCTCACTAGCCACTTATGTGGGATACTAATACAAGGATGTGGGTGCTCATTGAAAAATGAGTCCACTGAATTGACTCGATGAAAGAGAACATTTTATGGAAGCCTTACTTGCATGTCAAATATGGTTCTCTAAGTGAAAGTTATGTAAGTGATCCTTAGACCTGAGACCACCATAGAATTTTGTGCACATGAACCCATATTTTGATTCATATCCAGGCATGGCATTAAAAAATGTACGGGGTGTCTGGATATGGTGGAGTATGTATGGAGGTTGTGAGTAAGTCAATATATAATCGATCACTCCTAATAAGAGAGATCACATCCTGTGTATTCTTAATCCTAGATAACTCAAAAAAAGTCTTTTGGCCAAAAGCAGAAAGGAGATTAGAAAGAGTTTCTAATATTTTTTTATCAGAGTCATCATTGGTTAATTGAGAATCGATATGAATATGTGTTTGAGTTTAACATGGTTCATAGTCATGAACATATTCAAGATGCAGAGATGATCGAAAGATGAAATTGCATGGTAATTACCACCGAAAGATATATTTGAATTTTTATCAAATTTCACATCTTCTGGATAGTCATGATACATTGTTAGACGTCAATCTTGACTTATAGATTTTTTATCGAATTAAAGAGTTTAATTCAATCGTCAATTAGAAAGGATTCTAATTGTTGAGCTCGAGTTAGCTCGATTGGATCGTAATCAATTAGATTGGAATTAATCAAATTAGGTCAACTACACCTGAACCTACTATTGGTTAGATGTGGAACCCAATGGGTTCACACACATATAAAAATTGATCAAAATTCTTTTGAAAAAGGTTGATTGAAATTTTGGATTCAATCAAGGTTCCAATAAGCATACTAGCATATGTGAACCCTTGCTCCTTTGGAGATCTATTTGGTCTCATCCCTTGCTAATTAGCTAGTCCAATTTAATAAAAATTTGGGTCAAGTCATATCACCTAGAAGCAGCCTAAATTGGGATGCCACATTCTGTTTTAATATCAATAATGAAGAGTCCAAGTTGTGAAGGACTCTTGGTGCAAAACAGGTTTTGCGCGTGCATGTTGGCGTGGGCAAAAGGAGGAGTCCTTCTAGTATCGGATTAAGATACATGTGGTAGCCCATATCACCCTCCATCCTCTAGTGCACATCTCAAAGTATGAGATGTATTTTTTGAATTTTTTGGGTTGGAGAAAAAATTAGAAAAAGAAGGATGTCTGGCGTGCATGGTGCAAAAGCATCACATCTCTTCATGATTGGAGAGTCCTTCTCCTAATCAAATACTTTCAAAATGGAATGATTTTTTGTGATAATGTTTCAGTTTGATAAGCTATTTTGGATGATTTTTTTAGAATTTTTTCAAAGTTATCTGGATGCCATAAGTTCCTCCTCACGCCTGCACATGCGATGATCAGGCTTCACGTGAAAGGATGCAAGACCACGTCCATTTATGGGAAATTTCATCCACTCATTCGGTGTTCTAGAATCAAGATTGAATCTTCTATCCACAATGAATTTTTGAAATTTTTTTTATTTGAAAAGGGATGTGAAAACATTCCTTCTCTGATCGCATGCGTAGAGCAGGGTGCTGATCGTTGTATCATTGATAAGAGTCCTTCTGTTTGAAAGAATTCTTATCTCTGATAATCAGATCAGATAGACCTCTTAGATGAGGTGTGTCCCTCTCTTTTGGCATCCCTCTGGTGGCTATAAATTGACCAGGGTGATGGGTGTCCAATGCATTCAGATTGAGTTTTCAATTTTGTCTCTGTTGCTCTCCTTTCTTTCTTACAACCTATCTTAGTTTTAGGACAAGGCTTTGAAATTTAAGACAAAGCCTTATCTTATCCTAACAAGGGTTATGAGGGTCTTAAAAAAAGAGAATCAGAAGTTCAAAGGAGGTTCTGAGATGATGGAGTCAGATTCTTGAAGAAACCTAACCGATACAAGGCTAGTCAAGTTTTAGGGACTAGAACTCTTGAAGCAAGGTAAAGAAGGAGCACTGTTTTTTATTCAATTTTGTGTGGATCATCGTTGTAGGGCGAACGCTTGGACGTCTTGTGAAAATTGAGATTAGCGCTACAGATATTCTTCTTATCCTAATTTATATTTATTGTACTTTGATTATTATACTCAAAGATTTCTGGGCATTGGAGTTTTCTATGCATCGGATGTTTTGAATGAAAATTTTAAACACCTACACCATCGGAATCCAACATTGGGTTCACAGGATCCACTAGTGTGTCACTTGTTTCAGGTCATGTCATATTGAATTCTCCCAAAAGAGCATTTTATATGTCCATTGGGCTTCAAATAATTGCAAGGGATGCCATCAAAATTTTTCTATTTTTTCCATAAAAGAGAGAAGGGAAACTCCTCCTGCTTTGTTCAGAAAATGAAGAAAGCATGCAAAGTTTAGTACAAAACAGAGAAAGAAGATGGATGTAAGATGAAAGAAACAGCTGAGAAAAGGAACGAGAGGTGATACAAGTTCCGAGGAGAGAAGAGGAGAAATGCTTGGGCGCGAAAGGGAGCCAAGAGAAGGATGAGAAGAAGGCACCATTGTGTGCAGTTTATGGTTCCCGGACCAGTTTAAAAAACACCCCGTTATTTCTCTCCTTCCAAAAGGCTCCATGTAACTGCGATGATGAGAAGGTTTAAGGAATGCCCCAGCCTTATCATTATTTTCAGGCTCATGGTTTGGTCTTATTATTGAATTTTAGTCCTTGAATTGTGCCATTATATTTATCTGCTTTATAGTCATATTATGTGGAAACAGGTGCACCCATTTTGGTTGTGGTCCTTAGTCCTTAGGTAGCTAAGACCCATGGAATGTGTGGTATGCTCGAATTTTAGTCCAGAAGGCATCAAGTAGCAAAATACACATGATTCAATTTGATTCCGACACCATTCCCTTTAGAATCACCTTGATCTGATGCAGTTGAAGTGCAATTTGACAATGATTTGTAAATATACTTTGTATGACACATGTATCCACTCTGTGTCCTCTTATGATCAGTTCACTGCAACCAGAACCACAAAACTCAGGGAAAATGGAAAAAAATTGCCCTGTATTCTACAAAAGCCAAACAAGTCTTGAGTTTGATGAAGTCATCCTCATAAGTTGGGGGAGGGAGATTGTTGGGTTGTCCCTCATGAGGAGAAGAGCCCATCTCATTTTGGGCTGAGCCCGTTTGGAAAGGACGAGCCCATGATCAGATCCTCTCCGATCTAAAAGGAAAAGGGGGAGAAATTACGGTTTCCTTGGGGTTAGCATGAGCCCTTTTTCCAAAACGGAGTCGTCCCTTATTCAGCCGCAAGGCCAAGGGAACTTGAAGTAATTTATTAGAGGGATTGGAGCAACATGTTGAGGGATCCTTTCTTTCCTTTTAGGAGGGTCTTCTCGATCTTGGTGGCGGAAGCCCCAGCAGACCCATAATTTAGAAGGAGAAAAAAGATGAAAGCAAGGAGAAGATGGCACCAGAATTTTGAAGCCCCATTGGAAAGTCCAGGGCCATGGTTCTTGGCTCTATCCACTCTACCACCTTCTATATTGTCGGCTGAAGAATCCCCCAATGATCCAAGAGTTGCTGTTTCTCCTTTTAAGTCACAATATTTAAAATCACTTTTAAGTTAACGGGCACGATATCCGGTTCTTAAACTGGTAGTTTGGGACAGGAAAAAGAAAATTTTTAAAAGTAAAATATTGGTAATTTATCTTGATTTTCTCCAGTTCTGACTAAAGTAAAATATTGACAGCCTTACTTGTCTACAGTTCTGACTTCTAAGACCTTTTTTGAGTAGATAGTTCTGACTTCTAAGACTTGGGCAAGCTTTATGAGAGCTGGGCAAGGTTTATGCATATTGGCAATGGTAAATATCTTAGTCAGAAGCAAGAAACCCTACTCTAAATATTAATGTGAAGGCTTGGAGATCTATCCACCCTTTGCAAACCTCCAATGTTCAGATTCATGTTTTGGTCAGAACCCCACAGATGATCTTTCATCCTCAACTTGGAGCTCATTTAATGGAACATCCTGACATAATATCATGATGGGGCTCTTAAAACAAGGATTGCTAAGAATGATTCCGTTAAGGCATTAGATATCTGCTTGCACAACTACCTCAAACCTCATCATTCGAATGGACAGTGCTTGCACTTGACCAATTGTTTTATTTGCAAGTAGGAAGAAGCCATGGTCTTTATATGTGTTAGAGAGATTTCTAGCGACGATATGGTTTGGGAGAATGCAACCACCATAGGTTGTGTCAGGAATCAAGCAGTATAAATATGTCGATTCCTTTGGACCTTTGCATCAGATGCTTGCCGGATAGTATGTACTGAAAAGTTTTACTTTCTTAGGATTTTTTTTTTTTTTTTCAGTTCTTTCTGCTTATTGTGCAACATTGTGGCTAGAAGGTTGTACTCGTCTCCATATCAATCATTTAGACCTGATGAAATATTTCCAATTATGCCTTCTGGCTCATTCTCTGTAAAATAATATCAGAATATATAACCAATCTTCTCATTCTGTTAATTATTTGCAAGATGCACTTCTTATTGCTGGTACAGAGTGAAGCAACAAACTCTAAATTAAGTTTAAGCTAGTTGCAATACTAGCAAGATGAACCTCACTCTCTATATGGTTCTTGTTTTCAAGTATAACATTCGTTCGTAGGGTAACTCAACATCTCATTTGCGCACAACGAGGAAACCCATTGCAAGTTGGTTTTCCCCTCATCAGAAAGTTTAGGTAGCAAGCCCAAGGGAAAACTGATTGCATGCATGGTTTCCAAATGATCATTGGCAGCAAAGCTTGTATTTGCGATTACCTTCATGCTACCTTCTTCTTCTCCACTTCCCAAGTGCTGAACTACCTCAAGTGGTAAATCTGTTCCAACTCCATCACAATTTTTGGGCTGTCCAAAATCTATATTCAACGAGGCCTTCTCTACATCAGTAAACATTGTTGGTGAGATGTTATGAATCATGGAAGCAACTTTGAGTAATCTCTTGTTTTGCACTGATAGTTCAACAGGAGAGAACATGAAGTTAGCAGGTATTTCTTCACTCGAAATAGGAGGTAAAGAATGTCTGTAGCTGTTTTTGCTGGTTCCATAAGAGCTAGCATCAAGATGATGAGTTATGTTTCTCTGCTGCTGCTGCAACTGTAAGCCATTGTTACTACCAAACTGGTTCATGCAAGTACTGTTCTCGAAAGCGAATTGGTTGGCATCATCGATCTTAGGTAAAGAAGATGGCAAGGACTGAGGCAGTGCCTTTCGTGCCACGGAGCTGGTTTTCTTAAAGATCCTACAGATTGCCCATTGGTCCTGTTTTCAGTACCAAGAGAGGTTAATATTATGTAAACAAAATGTGTTAGCCTAAAGCCGAAAAGTTTGTGTTAATTGCTTACGTTGGCAGGAATGTTCTTACTAAAAGGCCTATTGGCAGGGGATGAATCAAATAAAGATGGCAGCCTGAACTCATGCATCATCCAGTCAGTTTTGATCCCTTTGGCAGCTCGGCCCCTGTAGAAGACGAGTGATTTCTTTAGGCCTATGCACTTAGTTCCATCAGAGGAGTAGATTGGCCTATCTGTTCCTGTGGCTTTCCAAAATCCAGCACCTGTGACTCTGTTAGGCCTTGGGCTGTTCCTATATTTCCGGTCCCTTGGGCAGTAGAAGTACCATTCCTTCTCTCCAGTCATAGCTAGCTCTTCTCAGTGGATAT
Source organism: Elaeis guineensis (assembly GCF_000442705.2). Classification (NCBI taxonomy): domain Eukaryota; kingdom Viridiplantae; phylum Streptophyta; class Magnoliopsida; order Arecales; family Arecaceae; genus Elaeis; species Elaeis guineensis. Next base: position 66,919,246 of record NC_026006.2, on the reverse strand, counting down.
AGCAAGAAGATGAGAGAAAAATTAGAAGCAGACATTATATTTCACTATATCAAAAAGGTTGAGATTTTTCCCCTTTGAAAGCTCATAAGGAGGTCTCAATACCAAGTAAGTAGTTAGGATGTTCCAAGTTTTTGTGATAAGTAATGTTCTTTTAATCTTGCCCTGAGCCCTAGTGTAGAAGACCATAGTAACCTAGAGCACCAAACTTTTAACTTATTTTTGTAAGGTTCTATTGCATCTTCTCACTAAAAAAGAATTCTTAAGGAACAAAGGATATGGCAGGCTGAGTATGTTATATTACTGGTTAGAAGCTATATTAAAGTTAAAAATCTTGATGACAGAAAGTTTAAATTAGTTAGATATAAAGGAAAACTTCAGTAATTTTATGAAACCAAGCAACTTGGGCAAATTATGATGTATAAACATGCATATATACTCTTCATGAAAGATAATGATGGATAATTCAGACTGCAGCACAAAGGAGTGGCTTACTTGGAAGATCCCATGGATCATATTTGTAGATATCCAGTTGCCTGATAAGCTGAATGGCAAGTGGTTTTTGCTCAATCTTCCTCTTCAGATAAAACCCAACAAGCTCCTCATCCGTCGGATGAAATCGAAAACCTGGCAACATCACTTCTTCTAGCTGATCTATTTCACCATTCTCATCCATACTGCTTCCACTCTTTTTGGATCAAGCCTAGAAGACCCTAGGACAGAAAGAAAGGTGAAGCTGTGCAACTTACAGCCACTGACCTTCCTGTTCTTCCAAGAGCTCAAGCTTGATTTAATTCAACTTGACATTGAGGGTGTCCCTATGAATCTAGTCAAGATCCAACTGCGAAAATCTCGAAAACTTACAGTGGTGCAACTTGAGCTGAAAATAAACTAGCACATGAGCTATAAGCAATTGAGTCAAGTCAAGGGAGTAAAACAATACAACAAGACCTTGGGAAATCCAAAAACCATATGAAGCTTTCTTCAACTAGACGAAATGGATAATAACACCCTATCAAGAGGTTTCTTCAGACCTAAACTAGTCTTGACTAAGGCGAACTCCAAAGATTTCTTGGAATGCAGAAAAGAACAGAGCTGAATAGAACACTAAGAACATAGCTTCATGCAATACAAGACCTGTCATTGGAAACCTTAATAATAACTGAATAGCATAAGCTCTCCAGCAAATCAATTTCCTGAACTTTTTGTAATGTTACGAAAAACAATAACAATAAAAACAAGTCCAAGGAAAAAAAAGAAAATTCCCACAAGCCCATAAACCACTTAATCCATTGCCATTATCTGCTTCCTCTTGAAGGTTCCACCTCCGAATATTCGGCTTGTCTTTTAGGTTCTTGGATGAACACTTGGGTCGAGGTAGAAGCTTCAGCATTCGGGGCTTTTAAAAGAACACCAAGAAGCCCAATTCACAACATCACTTTCCCTCCTTTCTGAAACCAATTAGCTTGTCCAATTCCAAGGAAAAGGACCTCAAAGAAACTACAAAATGAGCAGCACACTAGTATTTTAAAATCCTCCGCTGTTCACACTCACCCTAATTTATTTCATGGACTTGAAACAAATTCTTTAAGCAGATCAAGACAATACCAGCTTCTAAACAAATTCATTTATAATCTTCCGTGAATTTATAAACAACCTCCAATACAACATAGAATTTGAAATATATAATATAACCAATCTCAAATTTAGAATTTGAAATATATAATACACCCAATCCCAAATTCTATATAAGCTCCTCGGAAATCCTTACATGGATATCTGTATATACCCCTTAAAGTTCATATCACTTTTTTACCTGCTGATGGTCTTCTAGTCCTCATTCACTTTAGATTTATACCCTTTTTCTGTCATTGTATGTTTTGGCATCTAATTGATATTCCTCGGCTCCAATAAAGAAAATGGATAAAGAAGAGAGGATCAAAATTGGCAGGCTGTATAATTTCTTTATGGATGACAGCAACAGACTAATTTAAAAAAACCCACCCTAAAATGATACTGCAGCTTTCACACCCAGTACCACTAGGGTGGAGTGTGAAAGTAATGAACCATAGAATGGAGAAAATTTTAAATTGATCCTTGCTTAGCTGATAACCTGCGAGCATCTAGAACTAGGGAGCTGCTAAATTTAAGACTTTGGCAGTAACTTGCCTTCCTTGCGAACAATACAAATGTTTAAGTGTTGGGTGAGCTTCATGGCTGAGGTGAAGGTGAAAGTGATGTTCATTTGTTCACTTCCTTGGCATTTTTCCAATTCTTAATCTGCAAGTTGATGCTGCAGAAATTGCAGGAGCATCTTTCCTGAACCAAAAATCTTGGACATAGAGGACAGCTTTGGACTCGTGTTTACAGAGACTTTGCCTTGAAGACTGTAATAATGTCCCAAAACATGATTTGCAGTATGAATTGCAAAGAAGGTTTCATGAAACCGACTTCCAATAATTTGGATCTGTTGGTAGCGTACGCATGTTCTTTCTGGTTTGCATTGTATCGGTTGGTGTACTCTTTTCCCATTGGTCATTTGGGCATCTAGGAAAAAAATTTAATAGCAGAACTGTTCATAGAGCATACTGTTTCCTAAATTATTGCCAGCTCCAATCATATAGACCTTGAATCAGAAAAGACCAGAGAAATTGTTCTAAAGTTTAACTTCAACTCAGAAAAGGACATGGATGTAACATAGAGGAAAATCTGGTCCGCATGCACACTTGCCCCTCCGTTAAAGAAACTTAGGATATGTTTAGTTGTGAAGGGTTGCATTCTGAAATGAGAATGGGAATTGTTGGGGGATACCCACCGACCGACCGACCGACTGCCGGAGGGCCCGACCGACTAGCGGCCCGACCGATCGGCTAGCGGTCCGACCGACTGGCGGCCCGACCGCTTCCGACGGACGACTCCGACTAGCCGATAGACCGACCGATCGTCGGTCGGGGCGACCGACTGACGGATGCCTTCAGCGGCTAACTGCCGGCCGTTCAACGGCCTATCGCCGACTGGGGGTATGTCGGGCGTATCCGTCCTGACCGACTGAACCCAGAGGTCTGATGGCCGACTCATATGAAGCTCGCCGACCAATGGAGGGGCCCGACACCACTCAGCTGGCTACCGACTTTGGGTCGGTCGGCTCCTCCAACCACCGTACAGCCGCCAGACGTTGTCAACTCTGACACGGACATGCGGCGCAGTTACCTAGGGGCATTGTCCCGCCGAGAGCGGGGTCAACCCTGGTGATTGGACGGCCACACGGCGACATGACGTTTTCACGGCGACTCTGACAGTCCACAGTGAGTTGACAGGTCCTCACTTGTCCGCGCCATTAATGACGGCGCCATACTGTGCTCCACTATATAAACCGGGGAAGGCAACAGTGCAAGGATCGATCCGCTCCGTCTCTCCCAAAACGCAGGCTCGCTCCTCTCTCTCTCTCTCCTCTCTCAGAGCTCTCTGTCTACATTTCACTGTTGCCCAGTCACCTCTCTGACTTGACCGTCGGAGGGTCCCCGACCGGAGCCGCCTCCGGTCAGTGCGGACTTCCTTTTGCAGGTGCACGCTTCCCGACGATCGGACGACGAGGCGATTGGCCGCAACAGATTGGCGCGCCAGGAAGGGGACAGCATGACTAAGACAAGAGCTCAACGATCGAGAGTCACTGGGTCGGCCAGGCGCTCTTCCCGTCGGGAAGAGGCCTCCCCGCCCCCACCGGCGGCGGAGCCTAGCTCTCCGCGCCCTGCAGTGACCACGGAGGCCCAGATTGCGGCCATCGTACGGCAGATGACCGTACTGACCGATGCAGTCAAAAGCCTCCAGCAGCAGCCGGCGGCCCGACCTATGCCTTCCAGGAGCAGCCGCCGACGGCCGCGCCGATCCCTGTCGCCTCCATGCGAGCGCTCCCAACAGCGCTCCCACGGAGAGGAGGAGGGACGACCACGGCGCGACGACCGACGGTCCCAGCGGCCCTCTCCCTCCCCGTTGGAACGGGCGAGGAAGGAGAAGCGGCCGCGCACGCCGTCGGCCTCCCTTCAGAATCCTCCGGGGACTCCACTCCTGGGGTCTCCCAGCATCGACGAGCGGACGACTACGAGCGACGGTTCGAGGAAATCGACCGCCGACTCGCCCAACTGCAGACGGACGGCCAGAAGTCTTCGAACGACGTCGACTTCCAGACCGCCCAACCTCTCTCCCGACTGGTCCTCGACGAACCGATTCCCAGTCGGTTCAAGATGCCGCACGTGGAGCCATACGACGGCTCCACCGACCCAGTCGACCACCTCGAGAGCTATAAAGCTCTCATGACGATTCAAGGGGCAACCGACGCTCTTTTCTGCATCGGCTTCCCCGCCACGCTCCGCAAGGCTGCCAGGGCCTGGTACTCCGGTCTCCGATCGGGAAGTATCCATTCCTTCGGGCAGCTCGAGCACTCGTTCGTGGCCCATTTCAGCACCAGCCGAAAGCCGCCGCGAACGTCCGACAGCCTTTTCTCCCTCAAGCAGGGGGAAAACGAGACGCTCCGACACTTCGTGGCGCGATTCAACGCGGCCACGCTCGAGGTCCGGGACCTCAACGAAGACATGGCTGTCTCAGCCATGAAGCGAGGCTTGAGGGCGTCCCGATTCACTTATTCTCTGGACAAGACCCTCCCCCGAACATATGCCGAGCTACTGGAGCGCGCATACAAGTATATGCGCGCGGACGAAGGAGCGTCCGACCGACGCTTGGCCGAGCCCAGAGGCCCGAAGGAGAAGCGGAGAAAAGGTCGGGAGCCCGCCGAACCAAGCAGGCCCCCGACGATAGTCGGCTTTCTCCACCCCGACAGATCCAAAAATCGCCCCGGCGACAGACTCCGAGGCCGGTGCGTCCCAGGTATGACTCCTACACTCCTCTCTCCGCTCCCCGTGCGCAGATTCTGATGGAGATCGAGGGAGAGGAATACCTACGACGGCCTCCGCCTCTGAAGGCAAAAGGCCTCGACCGTCGGAAGTACTGCCGGTTCCATCGGAGCCACGGCCACGACACCGAGCGGTGCGTCCAGTTGAAGGATGAGATTGAAAATCTCATCCGCCGGGGGTACCTCGGCAAATTTCGGAAGGGTCCGCCGACTCAACCGGTTGCCGATCGACGCCCACAGCCGACTGAAGAGGCGCCGACCAACCAGCCGACGGCCGGAGTCATCAACATGATCTCCAAGCGGCTGGGACCGGGGACGTCTGCAGGAGGGGAGCCGACGAAAAGGCCACGCCCGGACGACGTAATCACCTTCACAGAAGACGACGTTCGGGGCATCCAGACTCCCCACGACGACGCTGTTGTTGTGTCGGCGACAATAGCCAATTATGATGTAAAACGAATTTTTGTTGATAATGGAAGTTCGACAAATGTTTTGTTTTACTCGACCTTCTCCCGAATGCGACTGTCAACTGACCGACTCAGGAGGGTCCCTGCGCCCCTGATCGGCTTTGCCGGAGACACCGTCACGACAGAGGGAGAAATTACCCTGCCCGTGACGGTCGGCACCGAACCACGGCAAAGCACGGTCTCCCTCACTTTCGCGGTCGTCCAAGTTCCTTCGGCCTACAACGCCATACTCGGACGACCCGGACTAAACGCCCTCAAGGCGATCGTCTCGACGTACCATCTCCTTGTTCGGTTTCCGACCAAAAATGGAGTCGGAGAGATGCGCGGAGACCAACAGCTCGCCCGACGATGCTTCCAAATCTCCGCTCAAAGCAACGAGACGAAGGATCCTCTGACAATCGACAAGCTGGACCAAAGGGAGGAGGAGGAACGAGGTTCGCCCGCCGAGCAGCTCGAGGCGATCCCGATAGGAGAAAATCCCGACAGAAAAGTTTGGGTCGGGTCTCAATTGCCCGACGCCGAACGACGCCGACTGGCGGAGCTGCTGACGGCCAATGCCGACATATTTGCTTGGTCGGCAGCAGATATGTCGGGCATCCCTCCAGAAACAATAACTCACCGACTCAACCTCGACCCAACGATGAAGCCGGTGAGGCAGAAGAAAAGGTCCTTCGCCCCAGAGAGGCAGAGGGCCATCGACGAAGAAGTGGACAAGCTGCTCGAAGCAGGCTTCATTCGGGAATCCACGTATCCCGATTGGCTCGCCAATGTTGTCATGGTCAAAAAAGCCAACGGGAAGTGGAGGATCTGCATCGACTATACCGACCTCAACAGAGCCTGCCCGAAGGACAGCTTCCCACTTCCGAAGATCGACCAGCTGGTGGATGCGACGTCCGGATTTCGACTGCTCAGCTTCATGGACGCCTTCGTCGGGTACAATCAGATCCGGATGGCGCCTGAAGACGAGGAGCACACCGCGTTCGTAACTCCCAAGGGCCTCTACTGTTATCGGGTGATGCCCTTCGGGTTGAAGAACGCCGGCGCCACCTACCAGCGACTCGTCAATAAGGTCTTCAAAGACCAGATCGGGCGTAACATGGAGGTGTACGTGGACGACATGCTGGTAAAGAGCACGCAGATCCCGGACCATGTTCAGGATCTCGAGGAGACCTTCTGCACTCTTCGACGACACCGAATGAAGCTCAACCCGACCAAGTGTGCTTTCGGGGTGACCTCAGGGAAGTTCCTCGGATTCCTCGTTTCTCAGAGAGGGATCGAGGCCAACCCTGAGAAGATAAGGCAATCCTCGACATGCGTCATCCGAACACCAAGAAGGAGGTCCAACAGCTGAACGGAAGAATCGTCGCTCTTAGCCGATTCATTTCCCGGTCGGCTGAAAGGTGCCTCCCGTTCTTCAAGATTCTGCGTCAAGCGAACGGTTTCTCTTGGTCGGATGAGTGCGAACAGGCCTTCGAAGACCTGAAAAGGTACTTGGCTTCCCCACCGCTGCTCGTAAAGCCGCAGGTCGGGGAGACCTTGTATCTCTACTTGGCCACATCTTCCGAGGCGATCAGTTCGGTGCTTGTTCGGAAAAACGAGTGCCGAACTCATCAGCCCATCTACTACGCCAGCAAAGTGCTCCACGGGCCGAAGCCAGATATTCGGAGACGGAAAAGATGATTTTCGCCCTGACCGTCTCCGCGCAACGGCTTCGACCATACTTCCAGGCCCACTCCATCGTGGTACTCACCAACCAGCCCCTGAGGGCCATACTGCGCCGACCCGACACATCCGGACGACTCGCTAAGTGGGCGATGAAGCTTAGCGAGTTCGACATTCAGTACCGACCAAGGCCTGCCCTGAAGGCCCAGGTCTTGGCCGACTTCATCGCGAATGCCCGACGACCGACCAAGGGTCGGGAGCTGAAGACCCGGGACGAGATGCGGTCTGTGAGCCAGACCCGATCTCCACCTGGGTACTCCACATCGACGGAGCCTCCAACGCTCAGGGAAGCGGGGCCGGGCTCCTGCTCACGAACTCGGATGGGGTGGTCGACCGAGTATGCCCTCCGGTTCGACTTCAAGGCCTCCAACAATCAAGCCGAATACGAGGCACTCCTCGCTGGCTTGAGGATGGCGAGGGAGCTGGGCATCGACAGCCTCCGGGCATTCTCCGACTCTCAGCTGATCGTGGGGCAGGTCAAGGGCGACTTCGAGGCGCGAGATCGGACCATGATCAAGTACCTCCAGAAAGTGAAGGACCTCATGGCCCGCCTCGAGTATTTTGAGATCTCCCACATCCCCAGGTCGGAGAACGCCCGTGCCGACGCTCTCTCCAGATTGGCAACGTCGGCCTACGACTCTTTGGGTCGGACGTTCGTCGAAAACCTCCAGCAGCCGAGCATCGATCGGGTCGAAGAAGTGCAGCAGCTAACGTCCGAACCAAGTTGGATGGACCCGATCGTCCGGTACCTGGCCGACGGGATCAGTCCCGAAGATCCTGCAGAGGCCAAACGACTCCGTTGGTCGGCTTCGCAATATGTGATCATGGACGGCCGACTCTACAAAAGGTCATTTTCCCTCCCTTTGCTCAGGTGCTTGGGGCCGACCGACGCCGACTACGCTCTCCGGGAGGTTCACGAAGGAATTTGCGGGAACCACTTGGGGGGCAAGTCCCTAGCCTTCAAGGTCCTGCGACAGGCTACTACTGGCCGACCATGAAGAAGGATGCGGCCGAGTTGGTCCGGAGGTGCGAGCCATGCCAAAAGTATGCCAATATTCAGCACCAACCGGCCAGCCAAATCGCTCCCATGGTCGCTCCGTGGCCCTTCGCTCAGTGGGGAGTCGACATTCTCGGTCCATTCCCACCAGCGTCGGGCCAAAGGAAGTTCATCGTTGTCGCCATCGACTACTTCACGAAGTGGGTCGAGGCCGAGCCCTTGGCGCAGATCACTGAGCGAAAGATGGAGGACTTCATCCAAAAGTCCATCATCTTCAGGTTCGGATTGCCGCACACCATCATCACCGACAACGGACGGCAATTCGACAACCAAGACTTCAAAGACTTCTGCGCCAAGTTCCACATCCGGCACCGATTGACTTCAGTCGGGCACCCACAGTCCAACGGTGAGGTTGAGGTGACCAACCGGACCTTGCTCCATGGACTCAAGACCCGACTCAACGAAGCCAAAGGTCTCTGGGTCGACGAGCTGGGCTCCGTTCTGTGGGCTTACCGAACGACCCCCCGCGTCCCGACCGGAGAGTCGCCGTTCAGCTTGGCCTACGGGACAGAGGCAATGATCCCGCTCGAAATTGGCCTACCATCTTCAAGGGTCGAGCAGTACCAAGAGCCAGACAACTCGAGAGTCGGAGGGCCGACCTAGACCTCCTCCCCGAGCTGCGAGATGAGGCTCAAATCCGAATGGCTTCATACCGACAGAGGGTCGCCCGGTACTACAATGCCAAGGTCCGACCGAAGCTTTTCAGGCCTGGCGACCTAGTCTTGAGGAAGGCAGAAGTGTCGAAGCCCTTGGACCAAGGGAAGCTGGCTCCCAACTGGGAAGGACCCTACAAGGTTGCAGACACCTTCGGGCCGAGAGCCTATCGACTGGAGACCCTTGAGGGGAAGCCCATTCCCCGGACTTGGAACGCCGACAACTTGAAGCTGTATTACCAGTGAATTTTGTAATTCAATGGTCGGAATACAAGTTCAGTTTGAAATCTCGGAGTCTTAAAATCTTCGACTAGTGATCGGCGCTCAGCCCCAACGTGTCGACGTGGACCTAGCACCGACGACACATCGGACCCCTAAGAGGACCGATGCATCTACAATGACGGGAGTTAACACTCCTTCGACGATGCGTCGGACCCTCACAAAGGCCGACGGACTCTTATAAACGGGAGTTACACTCCTTCGACTTTCGGCAACACATCCGCCCCTGACAAAGGCCGATGCATCTGTTGCGACGGGAGTTCATACTCCTTCACGGTCGAATTTTCGGGCAGATCCATCGGCCGACAGGCCGATCGGGCCCCGACCAAAGAAAGGCTAAAAGCCCACGCGACTGTCGTCGCGACTTCCGACCAGGCTACGGCCGGTCGAAGGATATTCGGCTTACCACCGTCTATCACACGACGCGACCTTAGTCGCATCCACGACTTGCCGACCGACCTACGATCGGCTGAACGACATTCGGCTTGCTACCGTCTGTCGGAAGACACAGAACCCGACGCAAGAGTATGGGGACCCGACTTACTATCGTTCCCCCGACACTGCGCCGGACGACGACCGACTAAACGCATCTACGGAAGCCCGACTACCGAGCCTTTACCAGGTTCGGTCGGCTCCCGACTCAACAGATGCACCCGACTGACGACTTCGACTATTGGAAGCCGACCTAAAGTCGGGACACATTCTACTTTCAGGTCTGCACAAGTTATCGAAGTCCTACCGACTTACGTGAGTTGGCAACTTACTTAAGTTAGCGACTAAAGTTCGACATCGCAGCAATGATCGGCATTACAAACAAGAAGAAAAAGAAAAAGTTTCATTCATTGATGAAAAGAAATTACAAAGTCGGGTCGGAGCCCGATTACATGTATTTTCAGAAATCAAAAAAGGCAAAGATAGTCGGCAGGGCCGATCATCCGTCCTAGTCGATCTCTTCGACCGACGGTGGATCGGGAATGATCGGCGTCTCGGCCATGAGCGTCGCTGGGTCGGCGGCCGGAGGATGGGCTTCAGTCGGCAAGGGAACTTCGGTCGGCACCTGCTCCGGGAGGGCTTCCTCCGTCACGACGACGCCTCCCGACGGCTGGTCGGCCATCTCCTCGGTCCCTTCTCCTTCGGCCCCTTCCTCCTCGGCTAGCGGCGGGATGATGCGGCTGACGTCCAACTCCGGGTACAAGGCATGGACGGCGTCCCGACCGTCCTCGAACCCGACCCGGTATGAGGCGAAGCCCGATTCGAGCATCTCCTCCCGGTATTGGTCGGAGGACGGAAGTCCTCCACCGCCCGATCGGCCGACTCCCTCGCCGACCTTGCCTCGTCCTCAGCACGGGCCAGCTCCTGCCTCGCCGACTCTGCCTCGACCCTCGCCATTTCGGCGTCGATCTGGGCGATGGACAGCTCCTCTTCGGCTTCAGCGAGCTTCTCCAGGCTGACCCGAAGTTGCTCGCGTTCCCCTTGGAGTTCGGCGGTGGCACCATCCCTTTCACGTCGAAGACGACGCACGGCCCGACCTTTGTGCTTGGCCTCCTTCTTGGCCGACCGGAGTTCGGACCCAAGCCGGGAGACCTCGTCGACTAACTTGGCCTCCCGTTCGGCCAATTGCTGAAGTTGGTCGGCCAACATTGCCCTCTCAGCCTCGGCCGCTGCCGACCTCTCTTTGAAGGCTGCCCGAACGTTGCCGAACCTTCGGTACCCGGCCTCCAGTTCGGACATAGTGAAGATCAGCTGCCGAGGGAAAAAAGCTTCGTCAGAATCGCATAACAAGAAAAGTTTCTAAGGAAAAAGTGATGCGAAGCTTACCTCAACCATTGTCGGGTAGAATCGCGACAGCATCTCGGTCACCTGCCGAGACCGCAGCGACTCTACGTCGGCTGGGAGGAGGATCCCTTGGCACAACCTCCTCGCAAGGTTGTGGTCGGCCAACGCCGACGCACCCTCGGGGTAGTATGCGCTGGGAGGCATTGAGCGGCTCCCCGACCTATCCTCCTCCGCGGGCTCCATCGGGGCTTTCCCCCGATCAGCTGCCCCGACCGACGGGACTGGCAGCGATGGGACGCTGGAGTTCGACCCGGCGCCCCCCGTTGCTCCAACGGACGCCGCCGGACGATGTTCGGTTTCCCGAACATCATCCGGCTCCACCCGCACCGGCGAAGCCACCGATGTCCCCTCGGCCGCTTCCTCAGTCGGCCTCTCTTCTATTTGGACCGTCGGAGCCGTGAGGGCTATCACCGCCTCCGACTGGTCGGTCGCCGACGCCTCGACGGTCGGCGGAGCTGGAGTTGGTTTCTTTGAAGGGCGCGAAGGGCCGGCCCTCGACGCTGGCCTCTTCCTCGTGGCAAACTGCCGAATCTCGGCATCCGTCGGCCTCATCCTTGGTGGTGTCCCTGCAATACCGACAAGAGCGTTAAAGGCCGTACCAAAAGCTGGCCAAAAGCCGAACAAAAAGAAAAGCCGGGGGATCGGGCGATACCTATTCGGGGGACCAGACTCAGGCCGGCATCATAGAGAGCTTGTTCGGTAACAAGCTCCCTCTGCTTTGGAACCGACATATCTTTCAGTCGGTGGAAGTCCTCCCGGTCGTCCGCATCCACCCGACTGTTGTCGTTGGCCTCGGTTCGGGGTGCACCCCAACGAGAAGGAAAGCCCCAAGGAGAAGAGGAGGAAACAAAGAAGAATTGGTTCTTCCACCCATGAATGGACGATGGAAGATCGGTGATGAAAGCAAGACCCTTCCGGGGGTTGAAGAGCCACCACCCTCGGGCTTTAGGGTGGGGTCGGAGCACAAAAAATGCCCGAAAGAGTGAAACACGGGGGTTGGTCGGCAAGAGCTGACACAACAGCGCGAAAGAAATGATTAAACGAACAGAGTTCGGCGCCAGTTGCGCCGGACAGAGTCCGTAGTAATCAAGTAGATTCCGGACGAACTCCGGAATCGGAAGCCGAAGACCCGCGCGAAGGTCTTCAACGTACAGCGCCAGATCGCCAGGCGGAGGGTTGTTGACCCGACCACCGGCTCCTGGAGCGGAGAGCCGAAACTGCTCCGGGATGCGATAGTGCTCCCGAAGCCGATCGACGTTCGGCCCCGAAAGCGAGGAGGCCTCATCTTCGGAGCCGATCGGGAGTCGTCGGTCGGGTTCCCCGACCGAGCTCCCTGGGTCGGTTTCCTGGTCATTATGCAGGAACCGAAAGAGAAGAAAGAGAAGAAAGGAAGGAAGAAGGAGAAGAGGGGACCACGAACCAGATGGACCCTCCGGAAGCAAAGAAGAGCTCTGCCCGCGACGACTGAGAAATCGCCCGGACAGAGTTTCCCCAGTAGAATGGCAAGTGTGGGTCAGGGGTCCAGGAGGTCCTATATATATAGGGCCGACCGACGGCCGAGATGCTCCCGCGCCGACCGAAGACCTGCAGATGCGCGACGCGTGGCGCCCGCCGATTGGCGGACGATTCGGCGCGCCCCGTCCCGGGACGGCCGCACCGCCCACATTAATTGCCGGAGGGGGCGCCGGCCAACCACCTTGACACGCGGCACGCGGGGCGCGGTTCCGCATTCATGCGCCCGCGCCGGTTCGCGTTCCCGATGGGACGCCTGACAGCGGCCCACTCTCCCGCGATCGGCGCCGAATATCCGATCGTCTGACGCTGTATCGTCCGGCGCCCGATCTTCTGACACCGACGTAACGTCTGGCGACGATAAGACGTGGCGTCTGACACCTGACGCCGACGTGACTTCTGACATCGACTAGACGTCCGGATCGCTTGGCATTCATGAGGCGCCTGACGTCGGATCACCCGGCGGTACGGTCGGATCTACACATGCGACAAATCCACTCCCAGTCGTCCGGGATTGCTGCCCGAATAGAAGCATCGGCCAGCTCACCACCCGACTTAGGAGTGGAGGGGGGCAACTGTTGGGGGATACCCACCGACCGACGGCTAGCGGTCCGACCGACCGACTAGCGGCCCGACCGACTGCCGGAGGGCCCGCCCGACCGGCTAGCGGTCCGACCGATGCCGGAGGGCCCGACCGACTAGCGGTCCGACCGACTGCCGATGGCCCGACCGACCGACTAGCGGCCCAGCCGCTTCCGACGGACGACTCCGACTGGCCGATAGACCGACCGATCGTCGGTCGGGGCGACCGACTGACGGATGCCTTCAGCGGCTAACTGCCGGCCGTTCAACGGCCTATCGCCGACTGGGGGTATGTCGGGCGTATCCGTCCTGACCGACTGAACCCAGAGGTCTGATGGCCGACTCATATGAAGCTCGCCGACCAATGGAGGGGCCCGACACCACTCAGCTGGCTACCGACTTTGGGTCGGTCGGCTCCTCCAACCACCGTACCGCCGCCAGACGTTGTCAACTCTGACACGGACATGCGGCGCAGTTACCTAGGGGCATTGTCCCGCCGAGAGCGGGGTCAACCCTGGTGATTGGACGGCCATACGGCGACATGACGTTTTCACGGCGACTCTGACAGTCCACAGTGAGTTGACAGGTCCTCACTTGTCCGCGCCATTAATGACGGCGCCATACTGTGCTCCACTATATAAACCGGGAAAGGCAACAGTGCAAAGGATCGATCCGCTCCGTCTCTCCCAAAAATGCAGGCTCACTCCTCTCTCTCTCTCTCTCTCAGAGCTCTCTGTCTGACTTCACTGTTGCCCAGTCACCTCTCTGACTTGACCGTCGGAGGGTTCCCGACCGGAGCGCCTCCGATCAGTGCGGACTTCATTTTGCAGGTGCATGCTTCTCGATGATCGGACGACGAGGCGATTGGCCGCAACATCAGCTATTGCTCCTTACTCTGTAACTATCAATATATTATGAAGCTGTCTTTTTGGGCTTTTGCTGCTTGTTTTGTATGCGTTAAAGCTTTATGGCACCGCTTTTTGGATGTAACTAGTTACTGAAGTAGTAATGAAAGTCTCTCTTGGTTTCAAAAAAAAAAATATATATATATATATATCTTTCCAAGTTTGAAACGTCAGCACATAATAATATTTCATTCTGCCATTTTTATTTTAACTTTTGCCGGCAAGGTTTTGAAGCAGAACTTAGTAGTTCTATTGCAAACAAATTTCCACGTATGAAAGACGCACCGAAAGAGCGGGAGAAGACATTACCCCAAAAAATAAAAAAAAAAAAAAAAAAATATATATATATATATATATATATATATATAAAGAGGAGCAACAGAAGACAACCACTGGAGCGTTCACGAGAGAAGATGTCCCATCATTGAAGGTTCTGGAATCCGAGTTCAACCGTTCAGCTCGACTCAAAATTTTTTCACAGTTCAACTCTTGGACCGCTTATTAGACTCAAAATTTGTCTGCATTTGTGTCTCACAGATAAGAGCCCAGCTGCAAGACACCAAGAAACGACAGTGTGGCTCCACTTCTTACCCCCCACCCCCCCCCCCCGGTCCAACAACGTTTTGACCGGGTCGCAACTGGCTTGCTGACCCATCGCAAGCACGTTTCTAATATCGGATGCGTCGCTGGTAAGTGGGTGCGTACTATGGACGCTAGAATGGAGTCTATGGGGATGGTTCTAGTTGCATCTTTCGCAGAAAAGTTTTTTTTTTTTTTTTTTTGAGACTATACGAATTGTTAGATCATATTTTGCACAGTTCTCAAAGTATTTTGATTCTTTTGTTTTATTTATTTGCATAGATCAATCCAACAGTATATGTTATTCAAAAAAGATGAATAATTTTTCCTATTAGGATACAACTCAAATCCTTATAGGGATGGGGTCGCAAGGTTGGGTCTACCACGAGCTCAACACTGTCTGGGTTGCCGCGAGTGCGCATGGTGGATGGGAGCTTTCAGACATGTTACCAGCTTGTCACGCGAGAGCAATTTTTGTGTCCAATGAACTCCCATGGCTGACATGGCCAATTTGGCAATCATTCAATTGGTGGACTAGTTGGATTGCGGGACATAGTGGCTAACGTTATGACACTTTCAGCCTTAGCTTTAGTGTTGGTTGTTGATCTAATTTAGTTGAATAGGACCCAGCCATATCAATTTCAAAGATGCACCGAGTCGATAAAGAAATGGCTGAGCACTACTTCAAAGTCCCATCTTCTCTTGCATGCCATCAATTTTTTGAATTTCTAGGATTGATCTTTCAGTTCATTTAGTTAATATTTTATTTTTGATTCTTATTGATATATTAAATCATATTTAATTTTTTGAGATATACCGACCGACTCCTGTACGCTGACTTACCTCGGACCGATCTGACCAACGTCCGATTCTATCCACCGGACCGAAGGACGACTCCGACAACGACTGCCGACAATGGCTGCCGACAATATCCGACCGAAGGTATGTCGGCCAAACAGACCAATACTACTTCTAATTGACCGAACGGCCGAACCCAAATCACCGACTCACTGTCGGGGGTGGCAACCGACGTCCGACTTCCACAAGACACCAATCAGCCGACGGTATCTCCGAGTCACCATCCGACGTCCCGACAGCCGAATACCAACATATAGTCAGCCAGCCCGTCCAAACGCCGTACAACCGCTATGGGCAGTTGTCCTGTCAAGGACATGCGGTATGGCCGTCCTGGGGCATTGTCCTGCCAAGGACATGGATTAATTTCAGTGACTTGACAACCCACGACGATTTGACAGCCTCCGATGATTTGACAACTCCCCAGTTGTCTGTACCATTAATGGCGGGATCATACCGCATTCTACTATAAAACGGGGTAAAGCAACAGTTTTGGTAAGCTTTCTTAAGCTCTCTGAAGCGCCTCTAAGCTCTTGAGCTCTCTAACTCTCTCTCTCTCCCAAGCTGAGCCTCTGATTTTTCACTGTTGCCTAGTCTCCTCTCTGAAGCACTACTTCAAAGTCCCATCTTCTCTTGCATGCCATCAATTTTTTGAATTTCTAGGATTGATCTTTGGGTTCATTTAGTTAATATTTTATTTTTGATTCTTATTGATATATTAAATTATATTTAGTTTAATTTAATGTATCCTTTTTTTACCAATAAAATAATAAGATTTATATTTTTTTGATGGAAAATGAGGCTAAAAAGGTTAGCCACCTGAGTTTTATCAAAAGAAATTAGTAATAGAGAAATTAATTACAGACATAAAGAGATGTAGAGAAAATGAAATTACAACAAGAGAGGGGAAAAAAAAAATCTGAAAATCGAAGCATATCAATCTCTCATCAAACGAGAGGGATATACTGAGTTAAAGAGGAGTGCCAGTCATTGGTTGAACAGAGGTCTTATCTTCCATCTCCATCTAATGGACAAAAAAAAATAGGACAATCGGCAACCGTCATAAATGATAAATGAACTTTCTTACCCAAAAGCCCCCTACAACTCACTGCCAGAGAACATTGTCAAATTGTTATGGCCAACTAAGATGGATGAGCCAGCGACCACAATCTCTGCCACAAATAGTTACGGCTCAAACTAAACAAAACCCAATTCGAAAATGATTGCAAGATTCTCTGAACCACAATATAGATAGGGCTACTTTTCTTCAGGAAAATTCTCAAGTTTTTGCCAGACTTCTCGACAAATGACTGCCATCAACTGGTCTGCCGCTTTCCCATTTGAACAATCAAAATTTTCCTTCCTAAATATGGTCCAAATATCGTGCAAGCTCCTCGACCGCTCACTGATCTTCAAGTGCGAATAACAAGATTTATTATTTAGCAAAAAGATCAATTTTATCCATTGCAAATGCTATTCAATGTATCTCGAGGTACATTCTAGCCTACAAAATACAATAATTATACATCTCGTGATGGTAATTTGGTATGCATCTAAGTCTACCTAGTTGGCAAGAGCCATCGCCCATGAAAAGCTTACTAATTGATGAATGACTAAAGCACTATTTATTCATTTATTTATATCCGAAACAAGCCGCAAATTGCACCATTACATTGTGCTTTACTATTTATGAGGGTCAAGTACTGC
Organism: Elaeis guineensis; assembly: GCF_000442705.2. NCBI lineage: Eukaryota > Viridiplantae > Streptophyta > Magnoliopsida > Arecales > Arecaceae > Elaeis > Elaeis guineensis. The sequence goes on along the minus strand of NC_026006.2, from coordinate 66,902,189 downwards.
TAAATTACACTCAAAGCTGCCCACTTTGCGCCCACTTACCTGTCTAACATGGTAGTGGTATAGTTAAAGCACCACAAACGAGGCAACCCAAACAAAACCACATCAAGACGAGCCGATGATTCCGAATCTAACGGTGGTTAGGCGACTGGTCTGCCACGACTCACGCACCATCTATAGCCGCCTCCTGCCCTCCGGTCGCCTCCAGCTGCACTTCTCAACATGATTCATCCGCTCTCTTTCCCACGCAATATTCCAGCGATTGACCGCGTGGAAGAATTCTGGCCGCCACAATTCTTGTACAGCCGCCTGACCATTCTTCCCCCTGCCATCCCCTGATCCACACTCCACGGAACACTTTATTAGTTACAAATATTTGACTTGTTCCCTACCATTCGCTGGGTCGCTCTTCAAGTCAAGATCACCACCATAGGAATCCGTCATACCTACTCTCTCCCAACCAGGGAAACCAGTAATATCATAAGTATTTACAAAATTTTAAAAAATTAGCTAGGTGAGACGTGTAAGAAGCAGAGGCCTTTCCGGCTCTCATTGGATTTCTTATAAGAATTTGGATCTTCCACGGTATAAATTTTGCACCATAAAGTCTTACAACATTGTCCATCGCTACATATCGTCTATTTCGAAAAAAAAATAATTTTTATTTATTTTTAAAATATAATTTATAGTGATGATAAAAAAAATATATTTATTAAATAAATAAGAAGTAACTATTTATAATAAAAAATTATTGGTTGAACCTAATTCACTGTGCGAGCTTTGGACCGGTCCAACCAACTCGCCGCATCTAAAGATCCAAAAAAAAAAAAAAATTACTGCAAGCATTTTCGCCACCCTCGTTAATGGCCTTACATTTGTTGATTATTGGTTGAATTGGTCCAAAAATGACGTGTTGGATCTGATTCAATCAATAAATTTTCATGTATAACGGTATGGTATACGTAGGGGTGGCAAAAATCGATCCGATCTGTCAATCCGATTCGTGTTCGATCCATTTTAAATAGATTTGAATTTGGATTAAACGGATTCAGATTGTAAACAAGTTGACCCAGTTAATCTGTTTAATAAGCAGATCGGGTTCAGGTTTCAGATGACTGACCTGTTTAACCTGTTTAATAAATGGGTTGGAACAGATCGGATCGGATTGGATTATAAACTGTAAACCCATATAGCTTAAATCTTTTAGGCTCCCATATATATTTGGTATTTCTTCTTTCAGTTTCAATCTCTCAGTCTCTCGGACGATTTTTTTTTTTGACCTTTCGACTCTTTCAGTCTTTCCTCCTCCCTTCCTCCGATGCATCTTTTAGGATTTGGCTTATTGATTTCTTCCTTCACTCCTCTACAGCTCCACTCCTCTTCCGATGCTTCCAGCTTCCTCTTAACGATGATCGAGGTTTCTCTACTCCTCTTTGGCTTCTTTGATAGCCGTCTAGCTGGTGCCCTCAGCTTCTTCCCAATAGTGATTGGTTTCCTCTTTCGTTGCCCATCCTTGAGAGAAGGATTTGTCGGTACTTGGCCGTCATCGATCTTCCTCCGTCACCAGTCCTCAAGATTGAGGGTTTTTTTTTCCTCTTTTTCTCTTTCAGTGGCTGATATTTTTTTTTCAACCAAAAACTATGAGCATCTTTTCAAATAAGAATCTTACATGTTGTTGATCTTTTTTTTAATTTTTTTTATCATCTTATGTCTTTTTATTTTTTTCGATCGTTGTTTTATGTAGTTTAATGGTTGTCATGATTAAAATTTCTGGATTTTAGTTGTAGATTGTCAAATTATTAGCATTTTGTAATGAGGAAGGATAGTATCTCTTTTTGGGTTTTTGATGTGAAAGTTGCGGTCTTTTATGGATTGGAAAGGTAGGATATAGAGTGGAATAGATGGCAAATCGTTACTCGGGTTTTAGTTCTTTAAGGTTTTGATTGCTCACATTTTTCTATTCGAAACTGTTTGTATAGATACATAATTTCTTTAATCCTTAATCTAAGGTTTTTGAACATTTTTCTTGGTACCCGATAGAAATTGGTCAGCTATTACAGTGTTATTTGGTCGGTTGTTACAGCATTTTTTTCTTTATTTATTTCATAATTGGCTGTTATAGTATTACAGGGTTGGTTGTTATAGTGTCTTTTGATTAATAGTTACTATTTTGTATTTTTTTGATTTCTATTTTCTATGCTGAATATCAAAACGTACGCTATATCCCTGGCCTATGTGTACTATAGAAGTTTGCTTTAAGGTTTGTATACGGAGACTATGATGATTTTGGGATATTTTTTTGCTGATTCAACAGTTTCTAACAATAATAATCTTAGACGGCCTTCTTCTATGGATAACCGATTATTGTTGTTTTGATTTAGTTACAGATTAAATACTAGATCTAAACCTCCTCTTCTTCTTCTCTTTTTTGTTATTCTAACTATTTTAAATTTTTTGATGGTTAATATAAATTTTCATTATATCATATAGGTGGATAAAGAGTCTATCGTTGTATGGTTGCTGTGGATTAAATTTTGCTACAGATGCAAATTCTTATTATCTCATATGGTTGGGCTTCTTATAGTGTCTTATCATGTTAAACATTTATCCCAACAACAGATTCAACTGTCACAACTTGTTTGGCTCAATTCTGCTACAGAACTTTTTGCTACACTCATGGAACTCCATTTTTTGTCACTATACAAAATATTATATTTTCTTACAATTTTGATCTTTGTATTATCGAATCGAGTTGCTATGTATATTTTGGTTTGCTTCTATATAATTTATACTTGATTTAGTGAATGAAATTACAGCTTCCTACTAAAAAAAATTATTTATTTTTATCTAATTTTGATGTTTATATTTGTTGGTGCAAAAATCCACCTGCGCCGGAGAAGCTGGAGTCGAGGGAGTCGCGGTCGCCGCCGGGACCTGCAAAAGAAGTCTAAACCGGAGTTGGGGTTGCTCCGGCAAGACCCTCCGATGCTCAAGTCAGTTCTTTGCCTCAACAAGAATGGAGTGCTCGAACGAAAATTTTAGCAGAGTTTTAGGATAGAAAATAGAGCTTAGAGAATAACGTATCTGGGGTCCCCTTTTATAGGCGGAGGGGGCAACAGACTGATAGCGATGTCCGTAACCGTCTGGCAGTGGGCTGTCCAGGATCAGGAGGAGTTTGTTGCGAAGAGTAGTGGAGTGGGATCGTGGCCGTCACCGGGACATGCCACGTGGAGTCTGTTGCGGGGAGTGGAGCGGCATCCGTTGTCGCGACTTGCCTGAGGGTGGAGGAACTGCGTGGTATCCGTCGCAGGAAGTGGAATAGAATCGTGACCATTATTGTGGTTTGTCAGGGAGTAATGGAGCCGCGCGGAATCCGTCGTAGGAAGTGGAGCAGAGTCGTGGCCATTACTGCGGCCTGTCAGGGAGTGATGGAGCCGCGCAGAATCTGTTGCAGGAAGTGGAGCAGAGTCGTGGCCGTTACTGCGGCCTGCCAGGGGGTCCAGGCCTATCGGCCGAAGTTCGGCTGGAGTGTCTGGAGGAGAGAGGTGGCTAGCTACCCGTCTGAGAGGAGCTCGGAGTCCGGCTCCCGTAGGAGTCCGGACGAAGTCTTCCTTCAGTCGAAGTCGGGGACGAGGTCCGGCGCCCGTGGGAGTCCGGACGGAGTCTTCCCGCAGTCGGAGTCAGAGACGAGATCTGGCTCCCATAGGAGTCCGGGCGAAGTTTACCAGCAGTTGAGGTCGGGGATGGAGTCCGACTCCCGTAGGAGTCCGGGTGAAGCCTTCCAGTAGTTGAGGTTGGGGACGAAGCCCGGCCCCCATAGGAGTCCGGACGAAGCCTTCCAGTAGTTGAGATCAGGGACGAAGTCCGGCTCCCGTAGGAGTCCGGGCGAAGCCTTCCAGCAGTTGAGGTCGGGGACGAAGTCCAACTCCCGTAGGAGTTCGAACGAAGTCTTCCTGCGGTCGGAGTCGGAGATGAGATCTGGCTCCCGTGGGAGTCCGGGTGAAGTCTACCTGCAATTAAAGTCAGGGGCGAAGTCCGGTTCCCTTAGGAGTCCGGACGAAGTTTACCAACAGTTGAGATCGGGGATGGAGCCCGGCTCCCATAGGAGTCCGGGCGAAGCCTTCTAGCAGTTGAGGTTGGGGATGAAGTCTGGCTCCCGTAGGAGTCCGGACGAAGCCTTCCAGCAGTTGAAGTCGGGGATGAAGTCCGGACGAAGTCTTCCAGCAGGTGGTCGACCACCGCCGAACTTGGATGGAATCCGTCCGTCGTGGTGAGTCCGATCGACGTTGGTGGGGGTTCATCCGTCGGCAGAACTTGAGAATGTTGCGGAGGCTCGGCCGCCAGAGAGGTTCGGCGAGGTGTCGTCGGAGGTCTGACGTCAGTAGGAACCCCAGAGGGCCGCCCCTATCACGAACTTCGGCTGGGAGGTATTTTATACCCAACACCAGTCCCCCTACTTTCGAGTTTGAGTTTCGAATGAAGGAAGTACAAAGAAATTTCCACAGCCAAAGTTGTCCCCTTGAATCCCATGCACAATCGTCCTCAGATATTCTGGCATTTAATGCGCGTGTGCTGGAGTCTTTTCGAATCGGGGCGATCCGAAGGGACCTTTCGAAATTCCCGCTGGAGCGCTGGCCCAGGTACGGTGCAGTAATGGCTCTGTCAGCTATCAGCCACTTTTAGCTGCCTGCCGTGGCGAGTGGGACACGTGGCGAGCGCGGGTCGGCCTGGGGTGATTCGCGATCATTATGGCACCGGATCCCAGGGTCTATTTAAACCCGTCCTTCCGCCTTTAGGGTCCCTATTCCGCCTGAAAGTTCTGTCGGTGTTCGCCTTCTCTTCGAGAGCCCTGACCCTCCTTGGCGTCTTCCTTGGCCCTAGGCGTCCTTCGAGTCATCCCTACCCTCGCACCTTCTGCATCCTTCGGAGTGACTTAGGTTAGTCCCGAAACTTTCGTTCCTCTTCTTGCCATTCAGGTGCCCCTTTTCCTCCATCTTTCTCCTGTCGTCTTCTTTTGGTTTGGTTCCCCGCAAACCTTTCGCCTCTTGTCCCGTCCGATTTCTCCGAGATTTTTAGGGTCCTTATTTGAAATATCTTCCGACACCTCCGCCTCTAGCAGTTTCGGGAGTTCATCCGGCTCAGCCCCCCAGGACCCCCACACTGTAGACGAACCCACATCTGGGGCTGGGCCTCGCCCAGCTTTTGTGTTGGGCGCCATTCCCTGCTCTCTGACTCCGGATAAACTCCTACTGATAAGGGTTCAGTACGGAGTTCCTCCAGAGTACGATCTGGAGCTTCCTGGTCCCGCTGACCGGGCTAGCACCTCTCCTCCTGGCCGCTTCTGCCTGTATCAGGAGGCCTTCCATGCCAAACTCCGGCTTTCGCTTCCGCCCTTTGTCATCGTCTTTTTCTATTTTTTAGACATTTCTTAGGCTTCAGTTACACCAAACTTCTTTAGGTTTTTGATAGGGTTCCTCTCCCTTTATCATGTAGTCGAGGTTCAACCATCCCTTTCTTTGTTTAGGTATTTCTACACCTTCAAGCATCACCCCTCGGTAAAGGACTGGTGATATTTCTCCCCCCAGTTTGGCAAGAAGGGGTTGCTGAAAGGTGCTCCCTCTTCAATCCACAACTGAAAGGGGAAGTACCTCTTCGTCCACTGCCCGACTTTGAGGCTGGGATTGCCCCCTTGGGGCTCTCTGAGGGACTCTGTCCGTCGGACTCCTAGCCTGGGGGAGGATGACCTTCAGGCCGCCCGGAAGCTTCTTGGCTATTCCGCTCCTTCCCTTCCCAACCTTCTGAAGGAGCAGTTCTTGTTCAACATCGGCTTGAGCCCCCAGGATCCTGCGAGTATCCCATCTTTCCTTTCCTTTTCTCTTCTTCCGCTCTTCTTCTCTCTTTCTTTTTCTCCTTCTCTTTTTTTTTTTTTTGTTTTTTTTTTATTTTTTTTTTGCATGTCGCTTCTTCCTCTTTCACCCCATCACTGACCTTCTTTTTCTCTCTCTCTTTTTTTTTTTTAGGAATGGACGCCGAAGCGGTACGGATGCTTGCCAGGGGCCTCAAGGCCCACAAGAGAAAAGGCGCCGCGGTCTTCGGATCAGCAAAGAAGGCCAGAACAGAGGAGATGAGCTCGGTCGTGCCTGTCCAGGCGGCCCCCGCAGTCGACGTTCCTTCAGACGTCGAGCCCTCAGCTCCCCGGGCCTCTTCAAGGAGCTCTCCCGTTGAGGTTCCCGCCTCAGGGGACCGCATCGAGGTGGTGCCTGGGGCCGAGAGGGGGAGGAGGAGGAAGTCGGTGGCCCGCAGGGTGAGTAGCCGTCGGGCCGCCATCGAAGAATCCAACGGTTCCGAAGAAGAGCTGGGGGAGAATCCCTTCAATGACAGGGACTTGATAAAGCGGTTGATTGACGGCTGCATCCTGCCCGAGGTCGTCGAGAGGATTGATCACGCTGATCCCGAACAGCGGGTTTGAGACTCCCTAGGGTCCTTTCTCGAGGTAAACAGATTCACCTTCCTCCTTCCTTTCGCACCTTTGTTTAATTAATTCTCCAACTCTTATTCTGACCTCCTGGCCGCCCTTGCAGATCGGGCACCAGCTCCTCGCCAACATCGAGGTGACGAACCGGATGAAAAGGGATGCCATCCAAGCGGAGGAGCATCGTCGGATCGAAGTCGCCCACCTCCAAGAAAAGGTTGCTGAGGTAGCCAACCTCCAAGAGGCCCTGGAGAAAGAAAAGCAGGCCCTGGAGCAAGAGAAGCAGACCTCGGAGGAGACGGTGAGGAAGGTGGAGGCTGAGGTCGCCAATTTGGCGGAGCAGATTCCGGTCCTGCTCTCGGAGGCCAGGGTTCTGGCGGTGGAGGAGTTCAAGGCCTCTGCGGAGATGAGGGACCTGAACGTCAAGTTCGGCCAAGAGGCCTTCATTAAAGCATTCAAGCTCTGCCAGGAGAAGGTGGTTCAGAGATTTTTCGAGCTCGACCTCAGCTTCTTGGGCGAGGTGTCTGAAGACGAAGCCGGTCCCTCTCCCACTACTACCGCCACCGCAGCTTCTCTTCCGGGGACACCGAGCTCCCCAGCCCCTACTCCAGAGGTCTGAACCTCTGACTTTGTATTTTTCTTTTACTGTAATTTTTCTTCTCCTTTTTGTCTTTAAAAAATATTCAATCAATAAAGTTGAATTTCTCCATATGGAGGGCTTCTCCACTCTTCCTTCCTCCTCCTTTTTTGTTTTTCTTTCTGTAATGAGACATGCCTTGACGCTTTTGTCTCCCGATGGCAGTGTCCTGCCGAAGTGCTTCTCCTGCCACAGGAGATTCCACTGAAGTCCACGATCCAGCGTCTAAAGAAGAAAGTTCTTCATTTGACAAAAAGGTCGAAGAAAATGGAAGGCGAGCTTCGCAGGTTGAGGAAGAGCCACTCTGAAGCCACCGCAGAGGCCACCCACTTCCGGAACCTCCACGTGAAGGGGATCATGGAGTACAGTCAGAGAAAGACAAACTTCGAGAAGGAGCTCGAGGAACACAAGAAGCGTGCTAGCGATCGATCTTGGGCTCAAGCTGCCAAAATCAGTTCTCTTAGAGTGGAGTTGTCGGCTGTGCAAGAGAGGATTAGTCAGTTGGAAGGAAACTCATCCCGACTTTTGACTCGGGCCGACAGCGACTGGGAATGGTCAAAGAAGGTCTCCGACCTTCAGCAACAGCTCCAGGATGCCGAGGCGAGCTATGACGCGTATCGAGCCGGCTGGCGCAAGCAGGTGGACGAATATAAGGGGAGGCTCAGGATGGCGACCGACGAGGTTGCCCGCCTTCAAAGGCAGCTAGCTGAAGGGGCTCAGTTTGCTCCCGCTCTGGATTCTGGAGAACTCCAATCCCTGAGAAGAACCGTAGAAGAGCTATCTGTCGCCCTTGGAGAGGGGAAGGCCGAGCTGCAGCAATTGAAGATCCAGCTGGTATGCGAGCAGCAGGCCGTCAAAGATGCGGAGGCAGAATCCGAGGTCCTGAGAAAGAGGTGTCGATAGGCAGAGAACGAAAGCCAGCGATTTCATCGAAGATACATGGAGATACTAATGAGAGAGAGGGAATTGAAAGCAGAAGTTGAAAGTTTAAGGCATTCCCTGACGAGGGTCGAAGCTGAAAGTTCGAGGTCGGAGGAAGCCGGGCCCCCTTAGGGCTCTTTTTGTCTTTCGTCCTTCTATATGTCTCCTTTTGCAGCTTGTTTGTTTGTTGGTGTTGTAGCTTCTCTTTTTCTTTTTGATGTCGATGTCGTTTGGGGGTTTTTAGGCGTCGCCGCATCGGCTTGCTTTTCTTATCATCTTTCTTCTTCAGCCTCAAGGGCTCTGTAATGCATGTTTTGCTAACGAAATGAAAAGGTCTTTGCTATCTTACCCGTATGTCGTGTTGAACTGTCATGCGTCGGACTTCTTTCATTTTTGTCTCACGTGATGTCGATGTTGTTCGAGGATTCCTTGTTCATCTGTGCATTAGGTCATCATTGTCGAGTTTCTGGTTCAGCATCGACGCCGTTCGGAGGTTCCTGGTTATCGTCGTGTCGGTTTGCCTTTCGTTTGCGACCGTAGATCTTACTTTCTCTTCCTCCCTCTTCATAGAGACGAGGTCCTTTGTGCCTTTAATGTAGTTCGGCCTCCATTTTTCGTTGGGGTAGGGGGTCATGGTGGCGTAGAGGGGTCGTCGCGAAAGTTTTCTTTTTCTTGTCGGGTCTCGAACTGCTAGACCTTAGTCGGCGTCGCGACGAGGTTCTTCCCCTGTTTCTGATGTGGTCGATTTCAGCTCAGGTTAGGATGAGGTTCTCCTTCGATTCCTAACGGGGATGCGGGGGCACATATGGACACTGTATGGCCTCTCCTCCCACCCGATCTGAGTGTAACCGGGCCTTCGACTTTGCTCATGTTAGGGCGAGATTCTCCTCCTGTCCCTAACATGGCTGTGGGGGCACATATGGGCATTGCAGGGCCTCTCCCCCCATCCGATCTAAGGAGAACCGGACCTTTGGCTTTGCTCATGTTAGGGCGAGGTTCTCCTCCTGTCCCTAACATGGCTGTGGGGGCGCATGTGGGCGCTATTTGGCCTCTCCCTCCATCCGGTCTAAGAGGAACCGGGCCTTCGACTTTGCTCATGTTAGGATGAGGTTTTCCTCCTATCCCTAACATGGCTGTGGGGGCACATGTGGGCATTGCAGGGCCTCTCCCCCCATCCGGTCTAAGGAGAATCGGGCCTTCGACTTTGCTCATGTTAGGGCGAGGTTCTCCTCCTGTCCCTAACATGGCTGTGGGGGCGCATATGGGCGCTGTTGGACCTCTCCCTCCATCCGGTCTAAGGAGAACCGGGCCTTCAATTTTGCTCATGTTAGGACGAGATTTTCCTCCTATCCTTAACATGGCTGTGGGGGCACATGTGGGCGTTGCAGGGCCTCTCCCCCCATCCGGTCTAAGGGGAACCGGGCCTTCGACTTTGCTCATGTTAGGGCGAGGTTCTCCTCCTGTCCCTAACATGACTGTGGGGGCGCATATGGGCGCTGTTGGGCCTCTCCCCCCATCCGATCTAAGGAGAACCGGGCCTTCGACTTTGGTTTATTTTTGTTGCCCGAAGGGGTCGTCCCCTGTCGTTACAAGTTCGTGCCAAGAAGGAAAAGATGTGTAGATCTGAAAGGAATCTTGATTTAAAATAGAGTCGTTCGTTATACATTTGCAAGTTTTCAAATTCTAGCACCGTGGAAGGTCTGCTCCCTGTCGAGGTCCTCCAGAGACAGAGTTGATGATCCCGATTGGAGGCCGATCTCTGGGCTGCTCTTCCCTCCTTGGTGGCTCAGGCTGCGGCAGGGCCCTTGGCCGATCTTCTCTACCCTCAGGTCGACATCGAATGAATCTGTCGAGCCGACCTCGTCGGATGAGCTCCTCGATCTCGTCTCGGAGCTGGATGCATTCCTCCGTGTCGTGGCCGTGGTCGCGATGGTAGAGGCAGAACTTGTTAGGATTGCGCTTCCCTGGGTGCGTGCGTATCCTCTCTAGCCTAGGGAGCAGCTCTCTGACCTCCATCAGTACCTGAGTTTTTGATGTGTTGAGGGGGGGCATAGTTGCGGAATCTTCTTGGGGGAGAACCCCACCGAGCCCGACGATCCGGGCTTCCCTGCCTGCGTACCGGAGAGGAGTCTGGACACGCTTGTGCCCGGAAGGAGTTCGAGAACGTGGCCGAGCTTCTCTCGGCCTTTTTTCGACTGTGGGCTTACTCGAGTCTCCCGCCTGTCGCTCTCTCGCGGTCTCCTCATCCTTCATTTTAAAGGCTTCTTCCGCTCGGGCGTATCCATCGGCCCGAGCCAACAGGTCAGCAAAATCTCTGGGATACTTTTTCTCCAGGGGGAACAAAAGGTCGTTCTTCTGAAGGCCGCCCTTCAGAGCGGCCATCGCTACTGATTGGTCCAAGTTCCGGACCTCCAGCGCGGCGACATTAAAACGGTTGATGTAGGCCCGAATGGACTCCCCCTCCCTCTGCTTGATGTTGATGAAGGACTCCGAGCCCTTCTGGGGATGCCGGCTGCTGACAAAATGGGCCACAAATTGGTGGCTCATCTGATCAAAGGAAAAGTGGTACCCGACTTCAGCATCGAGTACCAGTTTCTCGCCGCTCCCTTCAAGGTGGATGGGAAGGCTCGGTATAGAATGGCGTCAGGTGCGCCATGAAGTAGCATCATTGTCTGGAAGGCCTCCAGGTGGTCAATCGGGTCCGAAGTCCAGTCGTAGCTTTCGAATTGAGGGAGCTTGAAGTTTGGCGGGATCGGTTCCTGCATGATCATTTGATAAAAGGGAGGGTCAGTACAAATGTCCTCACCATAAGCGGGGGAGCGTGGCGGAGTTCCTCGATCCGCCGGTTCATCTCCTGAAGCCTCCGATCCAGAAAATGCTCTCGACTACGGGTCTCGAGGGTCTTCTGGCAGGATGGAGGTAGAGATCTTCCAGGGGTGGAATCGTGGTCTGATTGGGGGCTTTCCACCCTTGGATTCGTCTTTCCGGGAAAGACTGGGCGGCTGGCCCAAGTGGCCCGTCCCACCGTCGGATTTTGGAGTTCTGACGATGCTCTTTCCGATCGCACTGATGCCTGCAGCAGTTGCTGCTGTTGCAAGGCCTGCACAGCTTCAGTGAGGCCTCTGACCTGCTGCACCAGTAGGTCGAATTGCTCCGCACCAACCGCTGTCGCGGAGGAGGGAGTAGAGGCTAGGAGACTGGTGGTGAGGCGGAGCCTGAGATTTGGCCGCGGAGGCCGTGGATCGCCGTGTGGATGCTTTGTGGGGAGGTATCGGGCGAAGACCTAGTGGGGGAAGGAGGAGTGGATGTCGGAGAAGATGACCGGAGGTGGTCCTATTGGGCGCTCCTTTAAGAATAAGGGTACTGTGAAGACACGGTCCTTCCTCTAGCACCAATCATGTTGGTATAAAAATCCACCTGCGTCGGAGAAGCTGGAGTCGAGGGAGTCGCGGTCGCCGTCGGGACCTGCAAAAGAAGTCTAAATCGAGTTGGAGTTGCTCCGGCAAGACTCTCCGACGCTCAAGTCAGTTCTCTGCCTCAACAAGAATGGAGTGCTCGAATGGAAATTTTAGCAGAGTTTTGGGATAGAAAATAGAACTTACAGAGTAACGTATCTGGGGTCCCCCTTTTATAGGCGGAGGGGTAACAGACTGATAGCGATATCCGTAACCGTCTGGTAGTGGGCTATCCAGGGTCAGGAGGAGTTTGTTGCGAAGAGTAGTGGAGTGGGATCGTGGCCGTCACCGGGACATGCCACGTGGAGTCTGTTGCGGGGAGTGGAGCGGCGTCCGTTGTCGCGACTTGCCAGAGGGTGGAGGAACCGCGTGGTATCCATCGCAGGAAGTGGAATAGAATCGTGACCATTATTGTAGTTTGCCAGGGAGTAATGGAGCCACGCGGAATCCGTCGCAGGAAGTGGAGCAGAGTCGTGGCTGTTACTGCGGCCTACCAGGGAGTGATGGAGCCACGCGGAATCTGTTACAGGAAGTGGAGCAGAGTCGTGGCCGTTACTGCGGCTTGCTAGGGGGTCCAGGCTTGTCGGCCGAAGTTCGGCTGGAGTGTCTGGAGGAGAGAGGTGGCTAGCTACCCGTCTGAGAGAAGCTCGGAGTCCGGCTCCTGTAGGAGTCCGACGAAGTCTTCCTTCAGTCGAAGTCGGGGATGAGGTCCGGCTCCCGTGGGAGTCTGGACAGAGTCTTCCCGCAGCCGGAGTCGGAGACGAGATCTGGCTCCCGTAGGAGTCCGGGCGAAGTTTACCAGCAGTTGAGGTCGGGAATGGAGCCCGGCTCCCGTAGGAGTCCGGGCGAAGCCTTCCAGCAGTTGAGGTCGGGGACGAAGCCTGGCCCCCGTAGGAGTCCGGGCGAAACCTTCCAGCAGTTGAAGTCGGGGACGAAGTCCGGCTCCCGTAGGAGTCCGGACGAAGCCTTCCAGCAGTTGAGGTCGGGGACGAAGTCCGGCTCCTGTAGGAGTCCGGACGAAGTCTTCCTGTGGCCGGAGTCGGAGACGAGATCTGGCTTCCGTGGGAGTCCGAGCGAAGTCTACCTGCAATTAAAGTCAGGGGCGAAGTCCGGCTCCTTTAGGAGTCCGGACAAGTTTACCAGCAGTTAAGATCGAGGACGGAGCCCGGCTCCCGTAGGAGTCCGGGCGAAGCCTTCCAATAGTTGAGGTCGGGGACGAAGTCCGGCTCCCGTAGGAGTCCGGACGAAGCCTTCCAGCAGTTGAGGTCGGGGATGAAGTCCGGCTCCCGTAGGAGTCCGGACGAAGTCTTCCAGCAGGTGGTCGACCACCGCCGAACTTGGGTGGAATCCGCCCGTCATGGTGAATCCGGTCGACGTTGGTGGGGTTCATCCATCGGCAGAACTTGGGAATGTTGCAGAGGCTCGCCGCCAGAGAGGTTCGGCGAGGTGTCGTCGGAGGTCTGACGTCAGTAGGATCCCCGGAGGGCTGCCCCTATCACGAACTTCGGCTGGGAGGTATTTTATATCCAACAATATTTAAGTTTGTTGTTAAGGTTAAACAAAACAGATTAAAATTTAAATAGTATTGGATCAAAAACAATCAATTTTCTTCAGCAATCGGATTGAATAGGTCTGGTCGGGATGGATTTAGTAAATATATTATTTATTTAATAAATATATTAAATAGATTAGATAGAATTAATTAAATAAATTATTTATTTAATAAATAGATTAAAAGAATCGAATCTGATGATTTGTCTATTAAATAGGTTGGATTCAGATTAAAATTTTAATTTATTTAATAAATAAATTAAATTTAAATTTGATGTTTTCTATTACTATCCCCTATCTGATTCGACCTGATTTGTTTGTCGTCATCCGTAGATATACGGTGCAAAAGTCGAAGTTGTTTGTTGTAAGATGATACGCCATCAAATGGGCCCTGTCTACATTATGCTACGTCCCCCACCACGTCATTTTGCGGTGCCCCTTTGCATGTGTGTGTATATATATGGCTCCACCGTGGTTGCAGTGTAACGAATTTGGAGCCGAAAAGAGACTGTTTCTCTACTTCTAGCTCCTCTGCTTCTCTCTCTTCGTCTCTCTCTCAGGTGGCTGCTTTGCTTCTTCCCTTGCCTACCAAGGATGCCGAGAAAAGGGATGAGAAGCCTCCTCCCCTCCCACTTCTCTTTCCGTCATCATGATGGCCGATCCCCTGCTCCACCTTCTCCTCCCCAGCAGCAGCAGAGCTCCTCCGCCACCATGATGGAGGGCAAGGTGACGGCCGTGGAGGCCATCATCACCAAGTGGGACCCGGACGCCTCCTCCTTCGCTAAGATCACCTCCCTCTTCTATGAGGACCGCGCCGAGGCCCGCCGCTTCCTCCTTGCCGTCTCCGACCTCCATCACGCCATGCTCGATTTCGTCTCCGACAAGGGGAACCTGGTGTCGGGATCCGACACGCTGGTCCTCGCCCAGAATCTGATGCAAGCCGCCATGCGCCGCCTCGAGAAGGAGTTCTACCAGATCCTCTCCGCCAACCGCGACCGCCTCGACCCGGAGTCCGTTTCCGCCCGGTCGTCGGGGTCCAGCGTCTCCGACGCCGAAGACGATGCCGGCGGGTCACCGGACGATGACATCCGTGTCGCCGGGGAGTCCATCGGCGATGTCGAGCTTGCCGCCACCGTTGCCATGGCTGACCTCCACGCAATCGCTGAGACCATGATCTCGGCCGGGTACGGGAAGGAATGCTTCCGGATCTACAAGATCCTCCGCAAGTCCATCATCGACGAGTGCCTCTACCGCCTAGGATTCGAGAAGCTTAGCCCGTCCCAGATCCAGAAGCTGGACTGGGAGTCGCTCGACTCAAAAATCCGAACTTGGCTCGGTGCGTCTCGGGTCGCCGTGAAGACGCTCTTCTCGGGCGAGCGGAAACTCTTGGACCACGTCTTCTCCGGGTCCGATTCCATCCGGGAGGCATGCTTCGCGGACATCGCTAGAGACGCCGCCGTCCAATTCCTCAGCTTTCCCGAATTGGTGGCAAAATCGAAGCGGTCGCCGGAGAAGATGTTCCGGATATTGGAGCTCTACGATGCAATCGCCGAGCTCTGGCCGGAGATCGATCCCGTCTTTTCTTTTGAATCCACCTCGGCGGTTCCAACTCAGGCGCTGAATTCGCTCGTCAAACTCGGCGAAGCGGCCCGGCCAGCATCGCCGACTTCGAGGCGGCGATGCAGAAGGACACCTCGAAATCGCCGATCCCCGGTGGTGGGATCCATCCGTTGACCCGCCATTCCATGGACTTCGTCGCCTGGCTTGCTGACTACGACGCCGCTTTGGCGGACATCTTCGCCGACTCCTCTGTTCACGTGCCATCCGCGCTTCCGGAAATTTTCTTGGACACGTCGCAGGCGTCGGCACCGCCGTCGCCGGCTCCCTCCTCCGCCGCCTCCACCTTCAATTACGAGGAGAACCCTGGGTATCCGGTCGCCGTTCGGCTCGCACGGCTTATTCTTGTACTCCTCTGCAAGCTTAACGACAAGGCAGAGCTCTACCGGGAGGTGTCGCTATCCTATCTCTTCCTCGCGAATAATCTTCAGTATATAGTGAACAAGGTTCGGGGGAGTACTCGGCTGAGGCACCTTCTCGGAGAGGAGTGGGCGGCGCAGCACGCGGCGAAAGCGAGGCAGTACGCTTCCAACTTCGAGCGGCTGGGTTGGAGCAAGGTCGCGGCGGCGATCCCGGCGGGGGAGGTGGGGCCGGCGGAGATGCGGGAGCGGATGCGGACCTTCCATGCGGGGCTGGAGGAGGCGTGCCGGAACCAGGCGGAGTGGGTGGTGGCGGACGCTGGGTTGAGGGAGGAGGCGAGGGCAGCGGTCCGGGGCATGATCTTGCCAGCGTACCGGGGTTTCTACGAGAAGTGCCGGGCGGTGCTCGGCGACTCTGCGGTGGTGAGGTTCTCGCCGGAGGACGTGAGGAGCCGCTTGTCGGAGGTTTTCTCTGGCTCGGACGGTTCGGAGGCTTATTCCGGTAACCGAACCGGATATGGCTCTGTTTCCGGCGAGTCAAAGTCGTCCTCGTGGTCCTCGCGATAAGTCCGGTTCTATGCTTAGTTCTCGTTAATCTACTCATGTGTTTGTCTTTTTTCCGCCGTTAGCGTCTCCTTATTGTTAGTAGAACATACGTGAATGCAGCTTGTGAATTATTGCTTATCATCGTTTTCGTTCATAAATTTAGAAGTTAATCCACTCCATGTTCATGTATGAATCTCTGTGACTTTTTTCTCTAATTCTGCTTAAAAGGCTCCCCAATTTAAAGATGCTACTGTGTAATTTAATGGAATCCAGTAAAATTTTGGAGCACTTAGTTTGTCTTCTTTGCGACGGAACGTTTGGAGGGGGAAGACGGAAGGAACAGAACTCTTCATGTAACTTTTTCTAGAAGATAATAATCTGAAAGTGATTGGAACACGAGAAAGGAGAAAAAAAGGGCAATGGAAAGAAAATGATCGTTGTATTTTTCAAAACGGTGTTAGATTTTGCTCCAAGCAAGATCTTTAAAGAGACTAATATTCTCAAAAGGATGGAAATATTTTTCTAGGTTCATACCATCTTAGCGGAATGGATGGTGAAAATGCATTCTCTAAAGATTGTACTTTTGTAAATTATTTTTCTTCCTCCAAATTTTTAGAAATACTTTTAAACAATCCGTATGGTGCTTTATTTAAAAAAATCTTTCGTGTCTTCTTTGTGTGTGAAAGATGACGAAAAAATTGTATAGAAGATTGTGGTAGAAAAAAAAAAAAAAGAGAGATTATTTGTATGTGCGAAGACTTTTTCATAGTTTCATGAAATATCTTTGTGATGTTTTAATTTTTATTTTTTTGAATAGATTTATTTTTTTCTCTAATTTTTCTTCTACAATTATTTTTTTTATATGATTTTTCATAAATATTTTTTATTAAATATTTATTTTAAATTTTGAATTGATATGATCGTACAACTCTATGTGGTATATCATTCTATGTATGGTTTATAGACTTACTAAATTGTAATATTTAAATAGTTTACGATGGTTGACCCCAGAGCAAATAAAGCTGGTGTTGTTATGGTAAACCCATAACTAAAAAAAAATTCAAGAAGCTGGTGTTGTTGATCTCTGTGGGCCACCTGCTTAAAATCTTGCGACACTATCCTATACACAGAGATACTTTCCTCTCTTCGATGTCCCTTTCTAAAAAATATCTCCGTAGAAAAGTGCATTCAGCTTTTTTTCAATCATCGCCAATCATAAGCCATGCCTCCCTCTTTATTTTTACTAGGACCTTGGGTTGTATCTTTTGCACAGAAAAAAAAATGATTGCTTTTTGGATTGCATTTATTCATCCATCTACATGGACTTCAAAGGGACCGTTCCCACGTAGGACTCGCATGAAAGAAGTTGAATTTTTCTTTCATCTCAAAGGCCGTTTGGTAGGAGATAATTTTTTTATCAATTTATCATATTTAATATAAAAATAATAATAAAAAATTAATAACTTTTTTATTTATTTTTTAAAAAAATAAAATAAATATCATGAAAGATTGATAGTTGATAAATTTTCGAACGATCGTATTCATATTTAACAAAAATATCTTCAATAAAACTGTATATATAATTATTGAATTTATTCTGATGTCTTTTCAAATTTTTTTAATAAAGAGCTTATGTAAAAAAAAATTAAGATGAAGATAGTATTATGTAAAAGATCATGTGATTATAGTTATTATATAAAATTAATCGGAGATGATAGTGCTATCTTAATATTAAAAAAATATTTTATGTTCAAAAATATATTTATAAATTTGATTATATTCTTATGTAAATTTAAAATCAATCAAATATAGTAATATCTTTTCAATATTATTTTTTGGAGTAATTTTTTCACCAATCAAATATAATAAAAATTATTTTTTTTCTAATTATTTTTTTAAATAAATAAATTTTAAAAATTATTAAATTATTCTGTAATATGATATATTCCAATCAAATGGATTCTAAAGATACGATCCATCCGTTAAGTTGAGAACTAGGGTTCTAATGGTGCAGGTAAAAAGTTTCTTGTTGTGTCTGGAAGTGCCGTCCGTCTGTGCACGCCCGTGCTCGTGAGTGCATGATGTGTTTGTGTGTATTCATTTGTGTGCGTCTGCCTGGTTACTCATATACTAAACCATGTTCACAGTGTCGATCGGAGGACATTCATTGATTGAGGATAGTGTCTCAAGTCTATAGACATTGAAAGAAGACCAATCTGGGATATCAAGCATGTTAGAGACGTTCATGATGGCATGATAAATGGATTAATAAAATGTCCAGTAAGAACTTTTATCACCTCCTCTCTTTCAAATTATAAAAAAATGATTTTAGTAAATATATCTTTCTTATAAATTCAATACCATAAACGGTCAGTGAATGAGAAATTATTAGATGGACCTGATCCAATGTAGATGTAGGATATATAAATCATTATAGATTGATTTATTTCATCTCGTAAAAATATTAGATAATATTAATGTGGTTTGAATTTTTGGATATTTTTTATGGGCTGGAACTATGATCCGATCCGAAAAGCCCGCGTTGCGACCTGAATGAAATTTTTTGGGAGGTCTGTGGTGGTAGCGGAGGTTTTGTGAGAGAGATTTGAAAAATCAAATTGCGGCTAGGATTTGGAGAGTTTTGAATGATTGTATCTCTCTTTTCATCGTAGTGAAATTTTTCTCTGGTGTCTTGTTCGTGGACGTAGGCTTTTCAACCGAACCACATAAATCCTGTGTTTGTTTTTCTTCTCTTCTCTATTTTATGTGATTGTACGAATCTGTGTGTGCTCTATATTTGTGCTTGCTGTAATAGATAAATTCATTTCATCCTATACTCAAGATAGATTTGGTTCACCTAATAATTTTACTCATCGAAAGGCATAGAAACTCTCATAGGGGATGTTAGGGAGTGTAAGTGCCGTGAGATGAAATACCAAGGTGAGAGAAGTTTATAAGAAAACAGTAGGTATAGGAGATGTAGAAATTCAACAGATAACATCTGGAAGAAAAGTTAAACAAGAAAAGTCAAAGAACGGCATGGCAAACATCACATATTAAATCTCTACCAAAAAAAAAAAAAAACATCACATATTAAATGGGGCCATTGGGGGACCGATACCGTTAACATACAATATTAATAAATAAACAATGTAGCAGGAGTTCCAGACCGAACAGCCCCTAAGAAAGTTAAAAACTTCCGATGGTATATGATAACACATGGGCTTGTACGTCTAAGCCACGTGTTTCAGACATAGGTAACTCAAGTAGCAGCAGTTAGAAGAAAAATTATGACGTAGACTCAGCCTACCAGCTCAACTGTAGATTTGTAATGCCTGCTTCAATTATGACAAGAAGAAATATAGAAGTAAAATTGTTGGAGAAGAAATATAGAAGTAAAAAAAATTGCTTGGGTATGAAAAATTATGACGGTTGAATTTGTAATGCCTGCTTCAATTGATCTTTCCCTTGTTGTAAAGTGTAGTAATAAGAAAAATGGTGGTGTTGCTTTTGAATTTGTTACATGCTGATGCTTATGGTGTTGCTTTTCAAAGGTCCTGATACTTTGTGTTGGCGTGTATGTTTAAAACTCTGTTTTCTTCTCTTCTTTTTTTTTGTTGTTATGAACCCTGTATTCCACCCAAAAAAAAAGAAAAAGAAAAATGGTGGTGTTGCTGATTTTTTCAATTCAAGATTGATGACCTGGAGGATTAAGATGC
The DNA here is from genome assembly GCF_000442705.2 of Elaeis guineensis. Taxonomy (NCBI): domain Eukaryota; kingdom Viridiplantae; phylum Streptophyta; class Magnoliopsida; order Arecales; family Arecaceae; genus Elaeis; species Elaeis guineensis. Next base: position 66,882,915 of record NC_026006.2, on the reverse strand, counting down.
CATCATGCTCCTCTCTTCTCGAACTGTTATTTCTTCTCTAGTATCTGAAAGGATATTACTCCTTACTATGGCTTCTGCATCCATTGTCCTCCTTCAAATTTCCTTCTTGATTGGAGAAAGAAGGAATTTTTCAAAATAGCTTAGCTGGTCATTCTCATGCTTCATGCAGCAATAACTTTGGCATGTTGGAGAGAGAAGAATTTAAGAATCATTCTCGAAAGGCAATACTTAGTCAATGTGGTAGCTGCTGAAGTTCTGCATGCTTTTAATGATAGGTCTTCTCTCAGTGATACCAATCTCATGTCAGTTTTTGGAAGAATTCAGACGAGAGTTAAAATCTACCAGCTGTGCTATGAGGTGATTAATCCTTATTTGATCAGATGGTTGATCACGAATTTGGTCTTTCAAGTTTTTATCTATGCAAGGGAGTGCTGCAATTCTTATTTTTTCTTCTATTCTTCCATCTTTAATAAAATCTGGTTGGCCGCCCTTCAGCCTCCCTTTACATAAAAAACAGACTGTATTACTTGTTTGAACATCAGAAATAAAACATCGCATAGCCAGACTACTGCTTGATCTCATCCTTATAGAGTTCTATAGAAACTCTTAACGCACTGGGAGTCCTAAGACTATACTAGAACTGTGAGCATGTCATCTTGGAGCTAAAAGTCAGACCCTTGGTACTAAGGATCTAATAAAAGCAGGCATTCGTTATTGTTGTAGTGACCCAGCTCTGGCTGAAGTCATCTCAATCACCAAATACAAATTTAAACAAAACATTGCGTACACTTGTTTGGAAAAGACCTTTTCAAATGAAGAAACATTGCGAAAAAAAATGTGCTAATTCTCTCTAAACAGAAAGCCTACCTTCGCAGGCTTGTATTTAAAAACCATATTTGTCTGTCCTGCTTCATATATATTGCATTGAGACAATCTGGAACAGAAAATGCAAGTAAAGACAAGTTATCATATCTATGGAAGAAAATTAGAACAGGTTTTTGCATAAAAAGAAACTTCAAATTTAAACTCAGGAACTGTGCTTCAACACTGGCACAGACAGCATATATGCCTCATATTTTCTCATAATTGTTGTAAAGGTGTACTTAGCCAAATCCAACTCCAATAAGCATGGTCTTATCATGCATCGAGAAGTGGCATCTGCTTGAAGAATAATATAATCACGAATGCATGAAAAAAAATGATCCTATCTTATGTTAGACTGAACGAAATATCTTATCACAAATATTAACAGTGTCCAGCGAGATCTTCTAAGGGCTGCTGCAAATAACACAAAAATAGCTAGAAACAATGAAGTCATAGGCAAAATATTTTTTTTTGATGAGAAGGGGAGTCAAGGTGCCACAGGGCATTTATTAAAGCTAGATTAACTTTACAGAAGGAATATACAGGAGAGATTAGATCAGGAGGAGTATAAGCTCTACTGGAAAGCGGAAACTTGTGGGTCCTTCAGCACTTCTTCAATGTATCGGTTTAATAATTCAGTGGTATCAAGTGTAAGTTTTCTGCTTCTCTTGGGATCTTTACGTGCCTTTGAAAGACAAATATTTTATATGGCTATGTTGGAAGAAAAGGCTAAACACTAGAGAACTTCTTAGCAAGAAGCTTGGCCGAAATTTGGGCAATTGTGTTATTTGCAATCAATCTTCTCAAATTTTATTCTCTTCTCCAACCTTTGGAAATATTGTTGTTTGGCCCTGGGGGTTCTGCATCCTATGTCTTCCTTTAGATTCCTATGTTTTGATTGGATATAGAGAAATTTCTCAAAGAACTTCTTCCCATGCTTTGGTATCTCTTAATGAAATTAATCTTATCAAAGATTGATCGATTCTTTGCAATGCTTCCAAGCTTGGTGATTTTGGCAAGATTTTTGAGGAAAGTTAGTGAGGTTAATTGGGGATTATCCGACTTCAATCTGTGCTCTGTGCTTCTTCTGCCCTCTGGTTATTTCTGAAATTATAAAACCGGACCACCCTGCACCAGTTTACGTTTATTCGTCTGTGAATCCGACCTCCCATCTCTGTCTTTCTATTGTACAACTCTCTCTTTGTCGCAATAAATGCTGGGTGGCCGCTTTCAGCATCCCATTACATCAAAAAACAAAAAAAAAAAAAAGAAAGTTTTGCAGCGTGATGCGCGCGCGCTCTCTCTCTCTCTCTCTCTCGCTCTCTCGCTAAGGAAGATGGAGGCTAACAGATTGCTCTATCCACCAGAATTTATTCATCAGAAGTAAATGTACAGCCAGTAGGAGCGGGCCCAAAATAGACTCAGAAGATAATCGTTAAGCACAATTGTATCAAGAGATCAGGGGCTCACAAGCTGCGAAGATTCTTGGTCATTGTCTCAAAAAAAATATCATGGGCGACCAAAAAAGGAGTAGACTATTTAGCAGCAGAAAACCATCCAGCTAAGACCCAGAGAGAGAGAAGCGGAAGGGCAATATCCACAGGAAGCTTTTCCACGGAGCAAAGGGGCCTTAGTCTGGAGATTTTGGAATTCCGTAGGAGCACACAGACTTTAGCTCTATCCAAATGCTCATAATACCAAACAAACTCTTCTCCTCACACAGCAGAGACTAGTTATTTAATAGATTTGCTATCACCTAAGCAATGGTAGTGGGAGAGGAAGTCTACTCAAAAAAATCTAGACATTCTTTTCTGCTAGCAGCTCCGATTAGGATAGCAACTAACATAAGAATGGCAAGATGCACATCTTTTGGAAAGTTGGATTGCTTCCAATTAGTGCAGAGTTTTCTCAATCTTCTTGGGAAAGTAGGCATAGAGAGACAAGAACAAAACAGGTTCTAAATGCTATTAGCGAAGGTGCAGCTAATAAAATAGATGAGTCACAGATTCTAAAGAGTCACCACAAAAGATATAGCCATCAAACATCAACCAGATTTTCAGAACAGATTATCTCTGGTATTGATTTTGTTAAGAAGCGATGCTAAAGGCAGCGCTTAATCTTTAGACAAGCCTGTATGGTCCACAGTCTAGAAGCTAGGTCCCATCTCATTCCTTTAGATGAGATGAAGAGATAAAGTGAAGAGCAAGAGAAACATCCATTAGGATTTATTTGCCAGCAAACAGAGTCCTGACCCGAGCTAAGATGAAGGGCAGATCTGCTTCTGCAGCAGCAGAGAGAGAGAGAGAGAAGCTGCCTTGAGATTTCATTGCTTCTGGCATTATAGAATTTGATAGCAGTGCTGGATTTCAATGGCGAGCTTGAGAGATATGAGGGAAACACGGATAAAGAGGAATGGCTGAGAGCCAAGGGTCTTTCCAATTAATCTGCTTGTCCTTTCCATTGTAGATGTTGTCCCTGCAACCTCAAATTGCCAACTTGTTTATGGATATTCAACATGCTGACGAATCTAAATGAAAACAACGACTGTCTTTTTTTTTTTTTTTTTTTTTTGGAAGAAGAAGAAGAAAGTGGAGACTGAAGGATCAGCCCCCATTTATTATTCAGATCAGAGGAAACGACTCTCAAGGTTAAGAACTTCTCAACATGATATTTCTTCGTGGGTAAATGCAAGGCAGATCGCTCTCATTCATCCCATCAAGCACGATCACATTTTAGAAAAAGCTGGATACCAAGTGGCGCAAAGCTCAACTTGATCATTGAATGAGATGATCGTATTATCGAAGTAATGATCGCTAAAGTTGATTTGTGATGCCGTTGGTACTATGGATAGCAAAATGTAAAAATTTATACCGAAAGATTACAAAGGGATGACTTCATGGTAGACCAATGACACAAGAGCAAACTACAAATCTATGCAAGTTGAGCTGCAGAAGTGCATAACATAATAATACAGGCTAGCGTAGATTCATGCAGGAGGCTCTGAGCTGCATCTCCGTAACCTTGGAGCTGTAATATCAGTACTTTCGTGCAACACCAATCATGCTCTTAAATCCATTTAAGACTTTAAAGAAAAAGACTAAAAGACATCCCTACTTGGGTATTTACGACAATGTATTGTTGTTATCTTCAGACAGGAAACAAGATATCAATTGAATTCAGATTTAATTTAACCTATAATTTCTCCAGGTTTCAACGGAGAGGACAGGTCGAAACCATTGGCATGGATTTTTGAAAATCAGACCTGTTGGGGGAAAATTTGCACGGCCGAAAATGTGAAGAAGCTCAAGGCCCAAGATAGTCGGGCCCAATTCTTGGTAGTGCGAAGACGTGGCCAACTCATGATCGGCCTCTATCCAGTTAAGCTACAGCTAACCTTCAGCTTACATCGGCTAAGTGAAAGTTGATGTTGAGGATTCGTTGGTATAACTTGACGAGTCTTGTGCAGAATCGTCGGTGCCCCCTGACGGCCTACCTACTAGTATCGGCTTCTAGAGCTATTATAAACGACGCAGACCGATTGGTCATCTGTTCATAGCCATCAATTTTTTATCGAACAAGCATCGACAGCGAACAAACCTCATACTTAGTGATCAGCCTAACTCTCGACCAAAGGCCCTCTTTCCAAGAAAATAGTCATAACATCCAACTCTTATTCGGCCTTATTCACCAATAACGACTCGCCCAATTACCCTTTCAGTGGCTGTCGACACTCTTCCACCGACCGATTGCTGTTGATGGCCCCTCAAATGTCGTTGATAAGACCTCGGATCAATCTGGTCGATTTAAATGCATCGACCAACTGGATAATCAGAGCAATCGAACAAATATCATAACAAACTTCTGGAACATGGTGGACAGAATATCCTGACAAACTTTCAAAATTTGGCCACATGGCGATATGGACTCCCATGACTAACAATCTGATATCAGACAGCCTATCCTGACAATCTACAAGCTCAAACCTAAGGTAAGCCATCACTTTGCTCTTCACGCTCTTCCCTCTGTTGAATGAGATACCGACTTGAGCATCGAAAGGTCCCCACCGGAGCAACTTCCGATCGAAATTTTTCTTATAGGTCTCTCCTTTGGGAGACAGATCTCGATCGTCCGCTCCAACTCCTTTGGTGTTGGCCGAAATCTCGCACCAATAGGTTGGTGCTAAAGGAAGGGACCGTCCCTACTTGGAGGAATGCAGATCGAGATAGAGCACCCATGGCACCTAGAAGAACGTCATCCCACCACACCAACGCCATCGTACAACCAGAGGAGAGCCAGGTTAACCATGCGGCTTCGTCAGTGGTTACGGAAAACCCTCCACCTCCACAGTCGACGGTGGTGATGGCGGAGCAGTTCAACCTGCTTTCCCAGCAGATTCAGACCCTGACGGCCATCGTCTAGTTGATCCAGGCTGCCCAACACCCCCATCGATGGCATTGTCACCCCATTAGGCTGCTCCGATTCCACCATCTATAGCTCCGTGGCTAGACCCAATGCCGCAAGTGACAGCACCATTACCTAATCAGCCGCAAGTTGCTCCTCAGAGTCCAAAGAGGAGGCAGACCCACCAGAGCCACCCCAGAAGCCCGAAATCGAGGTGGCGGTGATCTCAAAGTCCTTGATCGAGGCACGACTCAACCCTCGATCGACGATCCCTTCAGCAGTCAGGAGCCCACACAGTTTGAGACACCGACGTCGAGTGGCATCTTCGAGACTTGGACCAGCGGATCAAGGCGATCTACTATCAGGAACTAGCATTGTATGATGGGTTCATCAACGACCTGCCTTTCGACTCTCAGATCATGCAAGAGCCCCTATCTCATCATTTCAAGATTCCTCAGCTAGATAGCTACGACGGAATGGTGGAAACCATCGATCATCTAGAAAGCTTCAAGGCAGTGATGCTCCTTCAAGAAGTAACTGATGCAATCCTGTGCCGAGCATTCCCATCCACTCTGAAGGGGGCAGTTAGGCACAGATATTTTGATTTGAAGTCGGTCTCGATCCACTCCTTCAAGCAACTGAGCCGATCTTTCATCTGTCATTTTGTTAGCAGGCAACAGAAGCATTCGGACTACCTCCACACTGTCAAGCAAAAGGAGGAGGAGGCCATTCAATCATTTGTTAGCCGCTTTAATGCAGCTACACTTGAAGTTCATGATCTAGACCAGTCGGTCGCAATGTCCGCAATGATGAGCAGACTGCAAAAAAATGATTTGAAGAAGTCATTATTAAAAACTTATCCTCGAGACTGAATTTAGTAAATATATTATTTATTTAATAAATATGTTAAATAGATTGGATCGGATTGATTAAATAAATTATCTATTTAATAAATAGATCAAAAAAATTGAATCGAATGATCTATTTAATAAATAAATTAAATTTAAATTTAATATTTTTTGATTCAATATATAATCTGATCCATTTATAATTCAATCCGATTCAATTATCATCCGTAGATATACGGTGTAAAAGTCGAAGTTGTTTGTTGTAAGATGATACGCCATCAACTGGGCCCTGTCCGCATTATGTTACGTCCTCCACCACGTCATTTTCTCCATCCTACGTTACCCCTTCCAACATGGAGCATAACTCCCCCTCTTTGGCGGTGTCCCTTTATGTGTGTCTATATATATGGCTCCACCGTGGTTGCAGTGTAACGAATTTTGGAGCCGAAAGGAGCCTGTTTCTCTACTTCTAGCTCCTCTGCCTCTCTCTCTCAGGTGACTGCTTTGCTTCTTCCCTTACCTACCAAGGATGCCGAGAAAAGGGATTAGAAGACTCCTCCCCTCCCACTTCTCTTTCCATCATCATGATGGCCGATCCCCTGCTCCGCCTTCTCCTCACCAGCAGCAGCAGAGCTCCTCCGCCACCATGATGGAGGAGAAGGTGACGGCCGTGGAGGCCATCATCACCAAGTGGGACCCGGACGCCGCCTCCTTCGCCAAGATCACCTCCCTCTTCTACGAGGACCGCGCCGAGGCCCACCGCTTTCTCCTTGCCGTCTCCGACCTCCAGCGCGCCATGCTCGATTTCGTCTCTGACAAGGGGAACCTGGTGTCGGGATCCGACACGCTGGTCCTCGCCCAGAATCTGATGCAAGCCGCCATGCGCCGCCTCGAGAAAGAGTTCTACCAGATCCTCTCCGCCAACCGCGACCGCCTCGACCCGGAGTCCGTCTCCGCCCGGTCGTCGGGCTCCAGCGTCTCCGACGCCGAAGACGATGCCGGTGGGTCACCGGAGGATGACATCCGTGCCGCCGGGGAGTCCATCGGCGAGGTCGAGCTTGCCGCCGCTGTTGCCATGGCTGACCTCCACGCAATCGCTGAGACCATGATCTCGGCCGGGTACGGGAAGGAATGCTTCCGGATCTACAAGATCCTCCGCAAGTCCATCATCGACGAGTGCCTCTACCGCCTTGGTTTCGAGAAGCTTCGCCCGTCCCAAATCCAGAAGCTGGACTGGGAGTCGCTCGACTCAAAAATCCGAACTTGGCTCGGTGCGTCTCGGGTCGCCGTGAAGACGCTCTTCTCGGGCGAGCGGATACTCTTGGACCACGTCTTCTCCGGGTCCGATTCCATCCGGGAGGCATGCTTCGCGGACATCGCTAGAGACGCCGCCGTCCAATTCCTCAGCTTTCCCGAATTGATGGCAAAATCGAAGCGGTCGCCGGAGAAGATGTTCCGGATATTGGAGCTCTACGATGCAATCGCCGAGCTCTGGCTGGAGATCGAGCCCGTCTTTTCTTTTGAATCCACCGCGGCGGTTCCAACTCAGGCGCTGAATTCGCTTGTCAAACTCGGCGAAGCGGCCCGGGCCACCATCGCCGACTTCGAGGCGGCCATGCAGAAGGACACCTCCAAATCGCCGATCCCCGGTGGTGGGATCCATCCGTTGACCCGCCATTCTATGGACTTCGTCGCCTTGCTTGCTGACTACGACGCCGCTTTGGCGGACATCTTCGCCGACTCCTCTGTTCACGTGCCGTCCGCGCTTCCGGAAATTTTCTTGGACACGTCGCAGGCGTCGGCACCGCCGTCGCCGGCTCCCTCCTCCGCCGCCTCCACCTTCAATTACGAGGAGAACCCTGGGTATCCGGTCGCCGTTCGGCTCGCACGGCTTATTCTTGTACTCCTCTGCAAGCTTAACGACAAGGCAGAGCTCTACCGGGAGGTGTCGCTATCCTATCTCTTCCTCGCTAACAATCTTCAGTATATAGTGAACAAGGTTCGGGGGAGTACTCGGCTGAGGCACCTTGTCGGAGAGGAGTGGGCGGCGCGGCATGCGGCGAAAGCGAGGCAGTACGCTTCCAACTTCGAGCGGCTGGGTTGGAGCAAGGTCGCGGCGGCGATCCCGGCGGGGGAGGTGGGGCCGCGGAGATGCGGGAGCGGATGCGGACCTTCCATGCGGGGCTGGAGGAAGCGTGCCGGAATCAGGCGGAGTGGGTGGTGGCGGACGCTGGGTTGAGGGAGGAGGCGAGGGCGGCGGTCCGGGGCATGATCGTGCCGGCGTACCGGGGTTTCTACGAGAAGTGCCGGGCGGTGCTCGGCGACTCAGCGGTGGTGAGGTTCTCGCCGGAGGACGTGAGGAGCCGCTTGTCGGATGTTTTCTCCGGCTTGGACGGTTTGGAGGCTTATTCCGGTCAGCGAACCGGATATGGCTCTGTTTTTGGCGAGTCAAAGTCGTCATCGTGGTCGTCGCGATGAGACCGGTTCTATGCTTAGTTCTCGTTAATCTACTCATGTGTTTGTCTTTTTTCCGCCGTTAGCGTCTTCAAATTGTTAATAGACCATACGTGAATGCAGCTTGTGAATCTCTGTGACTTTTTTCTCTAATTCTGCTTAAAAGGCTCGCCAATTTAAAGATGCTACTGTGTAATTTAATGGAATCCAGTAAAATTTTGGAGCACTTAGTTTGTCTTCTTTGCGACGGAACGTTTGGAGGGGGAAGACGGAAGGAACAGAACTCTTCATCTAACTTTTTCTAGAAGATAATAATCTGAAAGTGATTGGAACACGAGAAAGGAGAAAAAAAGGGCAATGGAAAGAAAATGATCGTTGTATTTTTCAAAACGGTGTTAGGTTTTGCTCCAAGAAGATCTTTGAAGAGACTAATATTCTCAAATGAGTGGAAATATTTTTCTAGGTTCATACTATAATGGACGGTGAAAGCACATTCTCTAGAGATTGTAGTTTTGCAAATTATTTTTCTTCCTCCAAATTTTTAAAAATATTTTTAAACAATCCATGTGGTGCTTTATTTAAAGAGATCTTGGATGTCTTCTTTGTACGTAGAAGATGGTAAAAAAATTGTATAGAAGATTGTGATGGAAAGAAAAAGAGAAGAGATTATTTATGTACGTGGAGACTCTTTCATATTTCATGAAATGTCTTTGTGATGTTTTGATTTTTATTCTTCTTAGGATAGATTTATTTTTTTCTTTTAATTTTTTATAATTATTTTTTTATATAATTTTTTATAAATATTTTTTATTTAATATTTATTTTAAATTTTAAATCGATATTATCCATCAACTCCTATAGCATGCCATTCTACATATGGTTTATAGGCTTACTAAATTGTAATAAGTAGTTTATGATGGTTGACCCATAGCAAATAAAGCTGGTGTTGTTACGGTAAATCCATAACAAAAAAAAAATCAAGAAGCTGGTGTTGTTGATCTCCGTGGACCAGCTGCTTAAAATCTTGCGTCACTATCGGACACAGAGATACTTTCCTCTCTTCGATGTCCCTTTCTAAAAAGTATCTCCGTAGAAAAGTGGATTCCGCTTTTTTCAATCATCGCCAATCATAAGCCATACCTCCCTCTGTATTTTAGTAGGACCTTGTGTTGTATCTTTTGCACAGAAAAAAAAAAAAAATTGCTCTTTGGATTGCATTTATTCATCCATCTGCATGGGTTTCAAAGCGACCGTTCCCACACGGGACTCGCATGAAAGAAGTTCAAATTTTTTTTTTCATGCAAGGGCCGTTTGGTTGAGGATAGTTTTTATATCAATTTATCGTATTCGATAATAAAAAAATAATAAAAAAATTTATAAACCTCTTATTTATTTTTAAAAAATAAATATTTAAAAAATAAATATTTGATAAATTCTCAAATAATGATAATTCATATTTGATACAAATATTTCTAATAAAATTATATATATAATTATTGAATTTATTCTAATATCTTTTCAAATTTATTAATAAAAAATTTATGTAAAAAAAAATTAAGACGAAGCAGTATCATGTAAAGGGCCATATAATTATAGTTATTATATAAAAATTAATCAAAAATAATAATATTATCTTAATATTAAAAAATATTTTATGTTTAAAGATATATTTATAAATTTGATTATATTCTTATATAATTAAATTTATCTTCAATAAAATATATTATTTTTTTTCAATACTATTTTTTGGAATAATTTTTTCATCAATCAAATATAATAAAAATTATTTTTTTTATAATTATTTTTTAGATAAATAATTTTTAAAAATTATTAAATTATTTTATAATCTTATGTATCTCAAATGGATTTTAAAGATACAGGCCATCCATTAAGTTGAGAACTAGGGTTCTAATGGTCCAGGTAAAAGTTTCGTGCTGTGTCTGGAAGTGTCGTCCGTCAGTGCACGCCCGTGCCTGCGAGTGCATGATGTGTTTGGAAGTGTCTGGTTACCCATACACTAAACCATGTTCACAGTGTGGATCAGAGGACATTTATTGATTGAGGATAGTGTCTCAAGTCTAGACATTGAAAGTAGACTAATCTGGGATATCAGTGATGAAAAAGAGAAAGAGATATTTATTTTTATTTTTTTTCTTACAATCAAGAGTGCGTACAAGGATCTATAAATACAAATATGTAGACCCAAATATAGATAGAGAATAACAAGAATATGCCAGAGAATAAATAAGAATATGCTAAAGAATAAATCCCTGGACCTTTAATTGATAGTTTTCCAATTAAGTTCAATCCTTCCAATACTCCCCTCAAGATGAGGCGAAGATATCTCGAAGCCCCATCTTGTCAATCAATCCAGAAAAAGACACTGAGCTAAGCCCTTTGGTTAGAATATCTGCCACCTGATCAGAAGACCGAATATAGGTAATGCAGATCTGACCCTAATTAATCTTTTCTTGATAAAATGACGGTCAATCTCGATGTGTTTAGTACGATCATGCTGTATTGTATTGCTTACAATTTCAATTGCTGCTTTGTTGTCACAATACAACGAAGAGAAAATTTGTTTAGAAGTTGTAATTCCTTAAGCAACTTCTGAAGCCAAAGAAGTTCACATATGCCTAGAGCCATTGCTCTATATTCAGCTTCTGCTGATGATCTAGCCACCACTAACTGTTTCTTATTTCTCCAGGTAACTAAATTACCCCCTACATATGTACAATATCCAGAAGTAGATCGCTATCATCCAATGACCCAGCCCAATCTGCATCAGTGAATCCCTCTATCTGGAAGGTGTTGTGTTGTGAAAACAACAAACCACGACCAGGACATCCTTTCAGGTAGCGTAATACTCTGAAAGCTCTCTCCATGTGTGATTCTCGTGGATCATGCATGTATTGACTTGTGACATTGACAGCATAGGCTATATCTGGTCTTGTATGTGAAAGATATATCAACCTTCCAACCAACCGCTGGTACCTTTCTCAATCAACAGGAGCTCCACCATCTGTCACTGTTCGATATTCTGATTTATTGGAGTAGTAGCAGGCTTACACCCCAACATTCCAGTCTCAGAAAGCAAATCTAGTATATACTTTCGTTGTGACAGAAAAATACCTTTGGATGATCGTCCAACTTCTATGCCCAAAAAATATCTTAGTGGACCCAGATCTTTTACCTCAAATGCTTGCTTTAGTTTTTCTTTGAGTTGTTTAATCTCATGATGGTCATCTCCTGTTATTACAATATCATCAACATAAACCAAGAGTATAATTTTCTTTCCCTTGAGATGCCTATAGAATAGAGTATCATCTGCATTACTCTATTTATATCCCATTCCTTTTACAGTCCGACTGAATCGATCAAACCATGTTCGAAGAGACTGTTTAAGGCCATAAAGTGAGCGCTTTAGTTTGCAGACTTTTTCAATAGTTGCTCTGGTCTCAAATCCTGGTGGTATTTGCATGTATACTTCCTCTGAAATTTCATGAAGAAATACATTCTTCACATCTAACTGATGTAATTCCAGCCAAAATTAGCAACACATGATATCAGTGTTCTAACAGAGTTCATCTTGGCCACTGGAGCAAAGGTTTCATCATAGTCTACTCCATATATTTGAGTGTAGCCCTTTGCTACTAGCCGAGCTTTGTATCTTTTCACTTTGCCTTCTGGAGTCTGCTTTATAGTGTACACCCACTTACACCCTACAGGATGCTTACCAGCTGGTAGAGTGATCAGATCCCACGTCTGATTTTTGGATAAAGCAGTCATCTCTTCTAACATTGCTTCCTTCCACTTAGGTTTGCCATAGCCTTTTGCCAGGTACTAGAAATACAGACAGAGTCTAATGCATCTACAAAGCTTTGATAAGATGGAGACACATTCTTATATGAAACATAATTAGCGATATCATAACGGTAACGGCAGGAGGAATAATTGAGCGAGTACCTTCCGTTTTGTAATAGAATATTAAGATTAGAAATGGAAGGAGTAGTAGAGATATTGTTACCATTAGGAGACTCTGGAGAAGAAGCTTCAAGCGGTGGAGACACTTGGGCAGTTGGTGGTGAATGCACACTGGACTCTTCTTCACTGGACTCTTCTTCTTTCTCAATACTAGGCTCCCTCTGAACATCATTACTATGATACTCCTGGGCATCAGAATTTTTTGGTGTGTATAGAAAGTCACCCGGAAGAAGTAATTCTGGTGTCTTATTATCAGATAGATGACTTTATAATAAGCTTCAGTTTCTCGAAAAGTAACATCCATAGTAACAAACATTCGCGCTCAGGAGATAATAGCACTTGTATCCCTTTTGAGTAGCAGGGTAACTGACAAAGACACATTTTAATGCTCGTGGATCTAGTTTTCCTACTGAAGGTCTATGATCGCGAGCAAAACAAACACATCCAAAGACCCTAGGAGTGACTACATAATCAGTAGATCCTTTCAAACATTGTATGGGGGACTTAAACCCGAGTGTTCTTAGAGGCATACAATTGATCAAGTAAGCCACGGTCAAGACAGCCTCACCCCACAAAAATTTAGGAACTTACATGGTAAAAAGTAAGGATCGGGCTACTTCCAATAAGTGCCAATTTTTTCTTTTGGCAACTCCATTTTGAGCAGGAGTATCAACACAAGTGGTTTGATGAATAATTCCGTGAGTGTGAAGATACGCACGGAACTCCTGATTAATATATTCTGTGCCATTGTCAAAACGTAGAATTTTAATTTTGACACCAAACTGAGTACCTACAAGTTTATGAAACTCTTTAAAGCAGTTTAAAACTCCCATCTTTTCCTTCAATAAATAGACCCAAGTCACTCGACTAAAACAATCAATGAAGGTAACAAACCACCTATGGCCCATGAGAGTATTAGTACTACATGGTCCCCATACATCAGAGTGAATTAAAACAAAAGGTTTAGAACTTCTAATTCCAGATATAGGAAATACTACTCTGGTGTGTTTAGCCAACTCACAATGATCACAAACTAACAAATTTTTATTGCATTTAGTTGATAAAGACGAAAATAAGCGACTAAGAATAGAAAAAGGAATGTGACCCAGCCTATGATGATGTAACATAATTCTGAAGTGGCACCTTCAACAGACAATGCATACCCCGTCAAAGAAGAGTTCATATTTTTCTCATCAGTTGATAGATAATAGAGTCCATTGTGCAATCTACCACCCCCAAGTATCTTCTCCATTTTCAGCTCTGAAATAGATAATGAGAAGACCAAAAAGTGACAGAGCAATTCAAATCTCTAGTAACAGAGCTGATAGAGAGTAAATTTGTAGGAAAGGATGGAACATGCAATACTGATGATAATCTTAAACTAGGAGTACAGTCAATGGATCCTTTTCCTGAGACAGGGGTAAAGGTCCATCAGCTATTCGGACTTTATCATGTCCTGAACATGGTGAATAGGAAATAAAACTATTAGATGCCCCTGTCATGTGACTGGATGCTCCTGAGTCTATTACCCAGAGTTGGATATTCCGCAAGTAAATGCATGTGATAATTTATATGGAGTACCTGAGTGTGCAAAAAGAGAGGAGTCAAGATATCCGTCCTGGTGGCTAGACTGTTCTAGAGTAGGTGTAGTGTTAGAAGATGATTCATACTTTTCCATCATTCGTCGGAAGGTCTGATACTCCTCGACAGATAAGCTGTGTACAGCACTCTCGGTCTCTTCAGAGAGATTAGCTTGGACAGGTCCACGAACATGATTCTGTCCTCCCATTCTTCCACCACTACGACGACCACCACGGCCCCGATACTACGCCCAGGCTATTTGGGCGGCCATGGAGATCCCAACAAAATGCCTTAGTGTGCCCAGCTTTTTACAATGAAAACATACCTTCTCACCTACCTGCTGTGGCTGTACAGTAAGAGCTGATCTTACAGAACTATTGGAGTCAGAAGTCACTCGTCGCCGTGTCTCCTCGCTTAAAACAGTAGAGAAGACTTGACCTAAACTAGGTAAAATATCTCTGGCGAGAAGCTGAACTCTGACAGATTCATATTCCGGATTCAGACCATATAGAAAATCCTGAACCTGTTCTTCTTCTAAATATTTTGAAATCCATCAACATCGATGGAGTATTGTGGAACAAAAGTTCTATAATGATCAGCTTCAGACCAGAGATGTTTCAACTCGGTGGCATATTCAGTGATAGATAAATCTCCCTGACGAAGCTGACGTAATTGAGAACGGATCTCAGATGCTTGAGCAGAATTCTATTTTTGTGAGAAATTTGGGCCACCATCTCCCAGACTTCCTGTGCAGTCTCCAGCAGTTGCACACTTCTGGCCACATTCGGTGTCATGGTATTTAGAAGAAACGCCAAAACAGTAGAGTTCTCATTCTCCATTGAGCCATATCCTGCTCATTATTAGCAGGTTTCCTCTTTGTGCCGGTGAGATATCCCTCCAAATCTCGTCCTTGTACAAGTAGACGAGTGCTCCTCTCCCATTGTAAATATGTCGCTGGGCCATCAAGTTTTACAGCTACTTGAAGAGCATTCAGCGATCCACTATCTCTTGACGAACCCCCTGATCGAGTGGCAACTGTAATAAGCCGATCCAGTAGACCTTCAAGATCTTGCATAGTAATTGGATTGGCCATACAAACAAAATACGAACGATAATCTCACTGGCACACTATCAATGAATCATAATACACACGAATCACCGGAGACACATTATCAATGAATCACCAAACACACGAATCACCAGACACACTGTAATGCAGGCTTCTTAAGTATCTAGCCATAAAAGTTTCTCTTTTTTTTTATTTTTTTTTGTTTTTTTATTTTTTTTATTTTTTTTATTTTTTTTTGAAATAAATAAAAGGTTAAAAGAAAGAACTGTGGTTTTATTTGTTACCAATTATGTATCCCGTGAAGCACAGGATTATCGAGGGTGATGCCGTCGCCGGTGACGCCGTCGGCAAGGAAGACGATGGTTGGTGTCAGGGATTCGGCCGTGAAGAGGTTTTGATGGAGGCGTTGGAGGGATTTCGGGGCTGCGGTGGTGAGCTGCGGATGGACTCGACGGAAGCGGAGGCTTCGGAGGGATTTCGGTCAGGAAGAAAGGGGGCTGCGGTGACTGGGAAGAAGGGGGTTGCGGATGACTCGACAGAGGGCAGCTCGTGGAAGGATCGGACGGCGGCGATGGTCCGGTAGAGCACCAGGAGCAGGATGCCGTGGTTGGTGATCTGGAAGAAACCCCAGTCGTGGGAGGCGACGCGGATGAGATCGACGGGTCGATGGTGGGGATGATGGGCTCGGCGGAGGCGGCCGGGGAGGAAGGGAGTTGCGATGGCTGCGTGGCTGCGGCGGCAGCGATTCGCTGTGAATCAGGAGGAAGAAGGAGTGGTGGCGACGGTAGAGGCGGTATCAGCAGTGGAGGGAAGAGAAAGGTTTTAAGAAGGAAAAAAAAATGGAAGAGAAGAGTTTTAAGAAGGGGAAGAAAAAAATGGATCAGAACCTGAGTGCTCTGATACCATGATGAAAAAGAGAAGGAGATATTTATTTTTATTTTTTCTTCTTACAATCAAGAGTGCGTACAAGGATCTATAAATAAAAATATGTAGACCCAAATATAGATAGGGAATAACAAAAATATGCCAGAGAATAATCAAGAATATGCTAAGGAATAAATCCTGGACCTTCAATTGGATAGTTTTCCAATTAAGTTCAATCCTTCCAATAATCAGGCATGTTAGAGACGATCATGATAGCATGATAAATGGATTAAAAAAATGTCCAGTAAGAACTTTTATCACCTCCTCTCTTTCAAATTATAAAAAAAAGATTTTAGTAAATATATCTTTCATATAAACTCAATACCATAAACGGTTAGTGAATGAGAAATTATTAGATGGATCTGATCCAATGTAGATGTGGATATATAAATCATTATAGATTGATTTATTTCATCTCGTAAAAATATTAGATAAATTCATTTCATCCTATACTCAAGATAGATTTGGTTCACCTAATAATTTTACTTATTGGAAGGCATAGAAACTCTCATAGGGGATGATAGGGAGTGTAAGTGCCGTGAGATGAAATACCAAGGTGAGAGAAGTTTATAAGAAAACAGTAGGTACAGGAGATGTAGAAATTCAACGGATAACATCTGGAAGAAAAGCTAAACAAGAAAAGTCAAAGAACGGCATGGCAAACATCACATATTAAATCTCTACCAAAAAAAAAAAGAACATCACATATTAAATGGGGCCATTGGGGGACCGATACCGTTAACATACAATATTAATAAATAAACAATGTAGCAGGAGTTCCAGACCGAACAGCCCCTAAGAAAGTTAAAAACTTCCGATGGTATATGATAACACATGGACTTGTACGTCTAAGCCACGTGTTTCAGACATAGGTAACTCAAGTAGCAGCAGTTCCATGAAAAATTATGACGTAGACTCAGTCTACCAGCTCAACTGTGGACCGGACTGGTAGTATCTCACCACATGTTTATGGATAAAAGTTTAGGTTTTTTAAACCGACAACTAGAGTAAAATCTTTGTTTCTACTTTGAACTTAAAAGAAACTCTTTCTTCCAATTTAAAATAAAAGTTCCTCCCCATTTGAAACTTAAATTAAAAGGAGCTATCCAAATACACTAAAATTATCAAATTACCTTTTTGATACTTAAACGGGCACGAACTTTTTTTTTCCTCGTCCTGGTCATCCAAGATCCACCGCACGCTCTCTGGACATTCAATGCGATCGCATGCCTCCCTACTTCGCCGATCGTCTCCGACCGCTGATCCCCTCAAATTGATCCACTCTCTTTCATCCTTACTCTGCTCCCTCGATCCCCTCACATTGTTGTTCTCCCCACCAGTGGCCGTCTCCCTCTATCTTGCTGATCCTCCGTCGGTTACCGCCTCCTTCCATCACGCCGAAGAAGCATAGTCTTCGCTCTCCTGTTGGTGCTTCTGCCTCTCTCCATTACGTCAGAACAATATCTACGCTCGGAGACCGGTGTAAGAAATCCCAACCCGTAAGCATTGCCCCCTAGTTGAAATCTTAGAAATAGTTTAATTCAAATTTTTATTGTTTATGATTGAATGAGAAATAATTCAAATTACATATTCAATGATGCCTAATTGATACAAGTGAAAGGTAATTTATACTTCGTTGTGCATAATTTGTACACCGATATGCATATTTAGTACTTTCATACTATTTTAGGGCTTAAGATCCTTAAATAAAAAAAGAGAGTTATATTTTTTGCAAAATATTCTTATATATTACGTGTAATGCCAAGACCTCTACTGCATTGTGCTACAGGTTCAAACTAAACGTAAGAGGGCTGATTTATTTAGCGAGAGGTTGGAGAGTAGATGCTCTCCAAGTTCATTGTACAGAATGCTGAATGCTAAAGAGAAAGAGAAAAGAGTATAAAAGAGTCAATCTTGGATGCACAAATGGACTTCTACAGAAGACACCATTTGCACAATTTCTTGATATCCCAGAGTGTCTATCAGCCCAAATTAGTTGCATATGCTCATCAAGCGGTTCGATGAGCAAAGAAGTGTATTCATCGTCGGCAACGACTTAGAGTTGAAACTTGAAAAGGATGAGCTCGCCGCAATGCTTGGCCTCCTCTCACCGACCTACCAATGGAACTTGATGAGGAGGGGGCACCTTCAAAAGGCAAAACATATAATGAATTGCTTGGGGGTTCTCGAGATGGGGGGCATAGAAATAATCTTGAGAAACTATTAAATTTTTATATTGGCTCTAAAAAAGAGAAAAAGGTGAAAGTTTTTGTTTCTGTTTTCGTGTTGGCTGTGTTGAATACGATACTTTTCCCCTTGTCTACAAAAAGGATGTCAAGATTTATACACCAATATGTTGACCATGTTGACAAGTTGGGTGAGTTCGACTGGGGGACGGCTGTTTATACATTTTTGATGGAGAACATAATATCCAGTCGTCGAGCGATACATGATTGAAAAATAATGCGAAGCCATCATCCGGTTACTTAAATGGTTGTGCTATCGGTTTGTTGGTAAGTATCAAGTGCAATTATATTATATTAATTTTATATTTTATAATAAATAATTTTATAGTAACAATAAGCTTGCTAATATCTTTTATTATTATTTGATGCAAGCTTAGTTTCTAGAGAGGGTTCCCTCCATCTTGACACCCCTAGGTGATAGGGCAGCAAGGCCCCGTCTCTTCAAGTGGAAAGTGAAATGGTTAAAATGTATTAATAAAATTGAAGAAAAGATCAGTGGGATTATCACTGATAAGGTAATATTGTCATATGTTATTTGGTACTGAACATCTTTGATATCATACTGCCTTATGATATAATAATACTGCATTATTGATACTTTATACTTTCATCAGATCAAAAAGTATCAGCTTGCCCCATTCGAGCACAAGTACCTCAGTGGAACATCTATTGGTGCAAGTATTTTTCGGGTGTATGCTGATAGGGTTGCCACTGTTGAGAGGGAGGGAAGAAAAAAGAAACAAATGGATATCGCCAGCACATCTTATAGTGTGGATTTTCAGAGTCTTGTGCAGAGGGTCGAGATGCTTGAACAAAGCAATAAGAAAAAAAATGATGAGATCTTGACCTTGAAAGCAAAGATCAAGTTATTAAAGAGAAATTGCAAAAAATTTGCTGGATTTTGGAAAGAAATAATCGTGGAGTGGTATTTTATGATTTTGACTCATCCAACTCTGAGTCTAAATCATATGCATCCTCATCTGACAGTGAGGATGATGATGATGGTAAATCCAAGAAAAAAGTTGAGGAAGAAAAGGAAGAAGAAGAAGAAGAAGAGGAAGTAGGAGGAGGAGGAGGTGGTGGAGAAGGAAAAGGGACAAAGAACGACGAGAAGAATGAGGGACAGGAAGAAAAAGAGGAGGCAAAGGAGGGAAAGAAAAAGGAGGAGGAGGAGGAGGAGGGGGAAGATGAGAGTAAGAATGATCATCATGATGATCATGACCTTGGTGGAAGTCATGGGGGTAATGAGGATGGCAACACTGAGGAGGAAAACAAAGATGGAGGACCTTCTTCAATTATCAAGAGGTTGAAAAAGAGGGTGGATAGAAAGTCAACATTAACCAAGATGGTGAAAGATTATCTTGTTGGCACCAAGTACAAAAGGAGGCACAAGAATCCTACGACAACCATTGATGCTACTAGTGATAAGGTAAACATTTATCAATATATTTTCTGATACTGCCTGTAGTAGTTTTATATATTTCTGACTCCATCATCTGATACTTCTCTATACCACATTGATATTGCTTTATAGTCATTTCATACTTTCTTTTAGCTATTTGATATATTTTAGTGCTATGTGATACTTTCTTAGTTCTAATTTTTCTGTTGCTGCTATGGTAGTTTTCTGATACTTTTTTGGTACTACATTGATACTATTTTGTAGTTATTTGATACTTTTTGAGTGCTAACTGATACTTCGTTGTATGCAGAATGTTGCCATAGTAGATGCTGGCATGGCTCAAGATAGTATATATGAGCGTATGGTTGCAAGGTTTTATGCCAATGATAGGTATATTCAAAATTATTACTTTTCTTTGGTACTTGTAAGTGAATTATCATTATTTTTAGAGACCTTATTTGGAAGGAGGATACCACATATGGTTCTATATGAGTTGAAGACTTGAGTCTATGTAAATTATTATCTTCAGAGGTAATATCTAATGATATAAGTTGAATTATATTATAGGACAATAATATTGTAAAGTTTTTCTTTTAAAGTTTGTGAATTTTATTTGTATGAATGAACAGATAATTAATTGTTGGATGCATATAATGAAACCTTGCCCAATCAAGAAAGCTCCAATAGACAATGCAACATCTCCTACCTATGCACGGAGTCCACAATATGAATTGTCTATATTTTTTATTCTCAGTGTCACATCTAAGCTTTGTAAAATAATATTGAGCTGCTAACATATTTTTCTTTCTAATTATTGGTAGCATGAGATGTTAAACCATTTCTGGAGACTAGGTGAACATCCAGATAAAGGTGCTATGGAAAAAATCATAGGAGGCATGACAAACACCACGCGTTTATCTTTTAATCATATTTTTTCTTACATTCTTGCTACATGTCGCTACATAATGCTTTCACTCAACACCACTGATGAGTGGCACTAGCACCTTTTGGTATTTGATACCATGTGTGAAAAATTTTTGCATTATGACTCTATAAAAAGTTCAGTAGCAAAAAGAACTGTTGAAACTATTGTAAGTATAAAATCTCAGTTCCATTAATCACTTTTTGATGTTTATGACAATTTTGATAAGTGGCACTGGCACCTTTTGATGTTTATGGCAATTCGCTGGTCGGGTTGCTCTTGCTCGCTTATTTTATGGTGCTTGTATCATTTTATCCCATGGGATGTATCAAGCCATGTTGATACTGATGGGAGTTGGTTGGTTTTTTGTTGTTGTATCACTCTGTTCATGGTAATTCACTGGTTTGATACTAACAAATATAAAATGATTTGATATAGGCGAGCTTCTTCAGGCTATGGTTGAAACATTGCCAGAATATTGTGCTTAAAGACTACTCTGTGGAACACATATCAGATTGTTGAGATCAAGACGGAGACGTTAATTGTGGAGTCCATGTTTGCCTATGGGTTGAGTCCTTCTCGAGGAGTAATGAAAAAATTTAGACAGCGATGAAGACTTGCAGCATGGACTGGTACATGACTCATATGGCACACCATATTCTGATGGATCACAGAAGCACTCAAAAAAAGAGTGTTGAGAAATACATAGCTGAGCGACATAAGGATTAAGCATTATTTTATTATCAAATATTTTGGACATTTGATGTATGACATGTTCTTTTGGATATGTGGTGCTACCAAAACGTTACAATTCTATGACATGTTCTTTTGGATATGTGATACTATGGCAGGATTTGATTTTTGAAGAACTTGAAAAAGTATTGCTTAATAACATTAAAGTATTGATTTGATGTAATAAAGTATCGATTAATAATATTAAAGTATTATTTAATATCATTGCGGTATTGTGGCGAGCATACTATACTTCCACATAACAATACATTCAAGTGCTTTGTTCGATCAAGTAAGCTCTCATAAAGTTGTCTTATTCTCTCGTATTCATCCCCTGATATCTCATACTCGTAGTCAATGCAAGCCTTGCACAACAGCTCTGGTATGTCCAATATAGGTTGAGCGATCGCAAGTTCAAATATTGCTCGAGCATGCTCTATCTCACTTAATGATCTTTTCAATTCGACATACTTGTTCAAAGCAAAATAAAGTATTGTTTAATAACATTAAAATATTAGTTTGACGTAATAAAGTATCGATTAATAAGATTAAAGTATTGTTTAATACTAGTACAGTATTGTGGCGAGCATACTATATTTTCACATAACAATGATGTATCCAGAGCCCCACAACCCACCTCTTTATCTTCTATACCAACTGAAGCCTCAAACTTGGCATAACTAATCCATACCTTCAAGTGCTTTGTTCGATCAAATAACTTCTTATAGACTTGGTCTTGTTCTCTCGTATTCACCCCTTGATATCTCGTAGTCATTGCAAGCCTTGCACAATTACTCTAGTATGTCCAATATAGGTTGAGCAATCGCAAGTTCAAATATTGCTCGAGCACGCGCTATCTCACTTAATGATCTTTTCAATTCCGCAGACTTATTCAAAGCACAATAAAGTATTGCTTATTAACACTAAAGTATTAGTTTGTCATAATAAAGTATCGATTAATAAGATTAAAGTATTGTTTAATATCATTGCAGTATTGTGGCGAATATGCCATACTTTCACATAACAATGATGTATCCAGATCTCCACAATCCATCTCTTTATCTTTCATACCAACTGAAGCTTCAAATTTGGTATAACTAATCCATACCTTCAAGTACTTTGTTCGATCAAGTAACCTCTCATAGACTTGTCTTGTTCTTTCGTATTCACCCCCTGATATCTCGCACTCGTAGTCAATACAAGCCTTACACAACAGCTCTGGCATGTCCAATATAGGTTGAACGATCGCAAGTTCAAATATTGCTCGAGCACGCTCTATCTCACTTAATGATCTTTTCAATTCGGCATACTTGTTCAAAGCACAATAAAGTGTTGCTTAATAAGATTAAAGTACTGATTTGATGTAATAAAATATCGATTAATAAGATTAAAATATTATTTAATATCAGTGCGGTATTGTGGTGAGCATACCATACTTTTATATAACAATGATGTATCCAGAGCCTCACAACTCACCTCTTCATCTTTCATACCAACTGAAGCCTCAAACTTGGCATAATTAATCCATATCTTCAAGTGTTTTGTTCGATCAAGTAACCTCTCATAGATTTGGCCTTGTTCTCTCATGTTCACCTCCCGATATCTCATACTCGTAGTCAATACAAACCTTGCACAACAACTCTGGCATGTCCAATGTAGGTTGAGCGATTGCAAGTTCAATTATTGCTCGAGCACGCTCTATCTCACTTAATGATCTTTTCAATTCGACATACTTGTTCAAAGCACAATAAAGTATTATTTAATAACATTAAAGTATCAGTTTGGTGTAATAAAGTATCGATTAATAAGATTAAAGTATTGTTTAATACTAGTGCGGTATTGTCGCGAGCATATCATACTTTCACATAACAATGATGTATCCAGAGCCCCACAACCTACTTCTTCATCTTTCATACCAACTGAAGCCTCAAACTTGGCATAACTAATCCATACCTTCAAGTATTTTGTTCGATCAAATAATCACTCATAGACTTTGTCTTGTTCTCTCGTATTCACCCCCTAATATCTCGTAGTCATTGCATGCCTTGCACAATAGCTCTAGCATATCCAATGTTGGTTGAGCAATCACAAGTTCAGATATTGCTCGAGCACGCGTTATCTCACTTAATGATCTTTCCAATTCGACATACTTGTTCAAAGCATAATAAAGTATTGCTTAATAACATTAAAGTATCGGTTTGACGTAATAAAGTATTACTTAATAATATTAAAGTATTATTTAATATCATTGTGGTATTATGGCGAGCATACCATACTTTTACATAACAATGATGTATCTGGAGCCTCACAACCCGCCTCTTCATCTTCCATACCAACTGAAGTCTCAAACTTGATATAACTAATCCATACCTTCAAGTGCTTTGTTCAATCAAGTAACCTCTCATAGACTTACCTTGTTCTCTCGTATTCACCTCCTGATATCTCATAGTTAGTGCAAGTCTTGCATAATAGCTCTGGTATGTCTAATGTAGGTTGAGCCATTGCAAGTTCAAATATTGCTCGAGCACGCTCTATCTCACTTAATAATCTTTTCAATTCGGCATACTTGTTCAAAGTATAATAAAGTGTTGCTTAATAATATTAAAGTATCGATTTGGCGTAATAAAGTATCGATTAATAAGATTAAAGTATTGTTTAATACTAGTGCGGTATTATAGCGAGCATACCATACTTCCACATAATAATGATGTATCCAGAGCCCCCAAACCTACCTCTTCAACTTCCATACCAACTGAAGCCTCAAACCTGGCATGACTAAAGTAGGGAGTTGCTTTATCATAGTGCATCATAGTATTATTTTATTATTGCACGGTATTAGTTTAGCATAATAGAGTGTTGCTTTATCTATTAAAGTATTGACTTAATACATAGTGCAACAGCTGCATTCATAAGGTGATCCTGGCCCTCTTTGTTGCCTTGTACACTCTTGGTGTCATGCCCTTCTTCAGTATATTATGCTTGTCGTGGTTGTAGGACAATGAAGTACTGAAGAAAAATATCGACCATATTAGACAAATAAGGCAAATAAAGTAATAACTAAAGGTCTTAACATAAAATGATAAATAATTCACTAAGATAGATCAATATAATATTATAAAATAAGGCAACAACATAATATTATAAAATAAGACAACAAGATAATATCAAATGCTTTCATTGTAGTATATTAAGCAAATGCATTTTGAAAGCCTCAAGTGCTTTACAAAAAAATACAGTATCCAAAAGTAACACAATATCAGAACAAAAGCTTCAAGCTCAAAAAATGACCCATCAATAATCCAAAAAGTAACATAATAACAAAGGATAGATCAATAACCTAGAACACAGAACAAAGTAACAAAGGACAATAACAAAGAGCAAAGTAACACATTATCCAAAAGGATAGTATCAATAACCCAAAAAATGACCCATCAATAAAACAAAAGCTTCAAGCTCCCAAAAGATTCTATTCGTGCATGTGCGCCGACTGTGGCCAGTTTGGTGACAACGTGTGCACTTATTTGGACGTGTGTCAACTTAAGATGGAAACCTCCTAGTCCTAGGATGGCCTGTTCGTGGTGCAGTCACGGTGGCATGATATTAATCACTTGCACTGGGAAGGCAGCAGATGGCATCTTAATCATGGGGACAGGATTGATGATTTCTCTATATGCTAGTTGGTGCATCTCTATGGTAAAGAATTCATCACAATAAGAGTGGAGAGTGTCACTCTTTTCCTCAATGGATGCGCAAGCATGCTTGTAAGGGATCATTTTCAATTGCTATTGCTTGCAAGTGCATGTTCTATCAGACAAATCAACTGCATATCTTTCTTCCCCATCCAATACCTCATATCTTGTTCTACTCGCTACATGAAGGCTTAAGGTACGGCCCTCTCGATGGTTCTTTTGAAGCCTCCTCTGTTGCCTAGGGCAATGATGATCGTGCCATTTTGCTCCTTGCTCACGCTTCTGATGATGCATTTTCATAATCTACGATCTTATATGATCCATCAAAGATGTGATAGGAAGAAATCTAGCAACTAAGATCCATCGGTTAAAAGACTCTGCCAAGTTGTTGTCCATCACTCCCCACCTACAATCTTGAAAAAATGCATTAGCCCATTGTGCAGGCTAAGTACTCAAGATCCAATCTCTGGCCAATGGCATCTTGGAGACTATATCATGAAAATATCATTCGAACTCCATTCACATTGTAGCATACATGAGAAACTTGAAAACTGCACACCAATATTTCTTGTGTAATGCTGGATATTTGGTCAACACCTGAAAGTGGTACCAGCAAGCAAATATTAGAAACATCTACCACGTGCCAATGATGCATGTCATTTTCTATCGTACAGTACTAAGTGTACCAATAAAGTATTCAGAACACCCTAAAGACTTATAACAAACTTATATTGTGGTACTAAATATGCTTCTAATGTGCCAATGGTGTGTAACATTTTCTATGTACATACAATAAAGTATCCAGAACACCTAAGGACATATCCGTAATTGCTTTTGTAGTACTAAGTAAATACAATAAAGTATCCAGAACATCTAAGGATGTATCAATAACTTACATTGTAGTACTAAGTGAATACAATAAAATATTCAGAATACCTTGGGACGTATCAATAACTTACATTGCAATACTAAGTGAATACAATAAAGTATCCAGAACATCAAAAGATATATCAATAACTTATATTGTAGTACTAACTGAATACAATAAAGTATCCAGAATATTTGAGGACGTATCAATAATTGATTTTGCAGTACTAAGTGAATACAATAAAGTATTTAGAACACCTAAGGACGTATCAATAACTTATAAAATAGTACTAAATTCATCTCCTATGTTCCAGTGGTGTGTGCCATTTTCAATTGTACAGTACTAAATTCTGATGTCAATTCTTTCTCTACACTACTAGAGGGTATTAAAGATATCTAGTGCACTATAGAATAGTGAGTACATGCTTTCTAAAGTTATCCACAAGATGTCATAGGCAATAAGTATGGTGACAATTCGAAAATCAATCCTCGACCGCTTTGATACATCCAGGTTGACGGTCAGAGTAAAATGTGTATTGCTTGATCAATGAGCCATTCGAGTAGGAGAGAATACATCGTAGCTTTCGATAAAACCACCACCAGCTCTCGTCATTTTTTTGTTGGACAATGGCGAAGGCGATGGTAAAAATATCATTGTTCGCATCTTTTGCGGTGGTACTCAAGAGGCATCCTTGGTACTTATGTTCAATGTGGGTGCCATCCATAAAAATCATAGGCCTACATCCAGCATGAAATCTCATGATGCATGCTCCAAGGCTGATGAAAATATGACGAAATCTTCTTGTATCATCAAAAATCTCAAAGTCTGCGATGGTGCCTGGGTTTGCTAATTTGAGGGCTCTACTATAAGGTTCAAGCTTATCATACGATAGATGATCAAGACCATGAATCTCATGCATGGTCATTTTCTTCCCATGCCATGCTTGATAGTACTTGAGCAACACGCCATAATTTTTATGGATATCGGCTACAATTTCGATAGGCCGATAGCGAGGCATGGATCTTAAGTTTGTTTTGACTTTCTCAGCAACCCAAGAAGATGTGATCTTAAGATGACTCCTAGTACCGAGACCATTGTCACATGTGTGAGTGAGGTTACACTTCCTAATGGAGAATGTCTCCTCTCTTTTTGATTCAGCAGCATAGACACGTCAAGGGCAATGTTCCATTGGGCACTTAACTATAATCTTCATAGAATCATTCTTCTTAAAGACATAGTCACGATTGTGTGCAATGCAATAATCTTTAATAGCTATCCTAAAGTGTTGAGCATTGTGAAACTGCTGATGCTCTCCTTTGATCAACCCTCTTCATGTAATTATTGTCTCGATACCAATAGCATTATAATTGGGATCATCCAAATTATCATAATTCTCATATCCAATTGGTGTCAACCTACCGAAAAAATGACAGAATAACAATTGTGAGTACCACTTGTGCTCATTTTTAGCATTCTAAAATAATTTATATCTTTTTAATCAAGAGGATTACAAAAAGTTCATGATAGATTTACAGTATAGAAAAAACTAACCATAGTATCAAAAGTAAATAATAGTATAAGAAAAGCAAAATGGAGTATCAGAACTAAATAATGTAGTACCAAAAGGGTACATCATAGTATCAAAAATGACTAATATATAACTAACAGGGATAATGCAGTGATGTATGATTTCATATTTTTATCACAGTGATGTATCATTTCATATTTCTGTTATATGGATAGTTTATACTATAGTACCAATGATGTAACATGAAATCACAAATCACAGCATAGAAGGGCAGGCGGGAGTATCTTGATGTGCCTATCCCTTGATCCTCTTTAGCATCCTCTCCCGGCTGAATCTTGCTCTCTAAAATCATATCGATGACCTCATTCTTCATTATGTAGTGGATATGACACATGCTAGCCACATTGCTATCCTCAAGTAAACTCACTTGCATCCTTGTGAAAGGTGTAAGGTACTTCACGATGACATTTTTGGGTGTTATATGGCTCCATATACGTGAGATAATGTTGTAGATGTTCGAGAGCTTCATCAATTTATTTATGCTAAAGACATGACAAGTGGTGTTGTACTCGCAAATGATGGAGAGTTTGACATCCGTACTTGTGTTAGCGACAGAAGATGAAGCCATTGGAGTTCAGGATATGGGTGTTGAGGGTTGGTCAAAGATCTTTGGGATTTAAGGCTTGGGATCCTCACAGTATAGATGTTGGGGGCTGTGGAGAGAAGCGAGAGGGAATGGCGAGTAGAGAAGAGAGTGGAGGAAGAGCACAAACTGAGTAGAGAAGGGAGGGGGCCAAGAGCACAACTGCCTCCTCTTTTTGGCGGGAAGAAGATGGAGGGAATAGAGAAGGGAGGGGGCCAAGAGCACAGCTGCCTCCTCTTTTTGGCGGGAAGAAGACGGAGGGAGGTAAAAACTGTGGAGTAGAAAATGATAGGGGGCTTTTGACGGGAAGAACATGACTGAACGGAGAAAGAAAAAGAATGCACTATTACCCATAGAAAGGGTATAAGAGTAATTTTTTTTTCTATGGGTAGCCTCTTTTAACTTATATTCCTAATAGAGAGTAGCTTTTACTTAAAAGTCAACAGAGAGTTCCTTTTAACTTTAAATTGAAACAGAGATTTTTCTCTAGTTCTTCCTTTTTTTTAAATAGTATGTTGGTTTGTTATTGGATGGTGCAAGAATTCTAACCAATAATTTTTCCTCTCCCATGGGCCACCCTTCTTCTCCACCACCCCTCGCCAATACAATTGGTCGGGTCTACAATTTCTCGTGGTAATACTCTGTGACTTTGGTTTGGCCTGCCATCCTCTACGCAGTTGGAGAATGTCGATGCGGGTTCCGTTTTTAAAGCTGGGTACTGCTCACGGGCGGTAGAGAAACATTCCACACCGGCACCTTGTAATAAACAAGGCGGGGCGCCATAAATAAATAGGTCTCCTTCATACCTAATCCATGCAGATGAGACCTCCTCTTCATCTGATGCCTGCTGCACCAACAACCATAATCAAATTTTGAATTAATACTAATTTTATATGTTGACAGTTGGATTTGTAATGCCTGCTTCAATTGATCTTTCCCTTGTTGTAAAGTGTAGTAATAAGAAAAATGGTGGTGTTGCTTTTGAATTTGTTACATGCTGATGCTTATGGTGTTGCTCTTCAAAGGTCCTGATACTTTGTGTTGGCGTGTATGTTTAAAACTCTGTTTTCTTCTGTTTTTTTTTTTTGTTCTTATGAACCCTGTGTTCCACCCAAAAAAAAAGAAAAAGAAAAATGGTGGTGTTGCTGATTTTTTCAATTCAAGATTGATGCCCTGGAGGATTAAGATGCCATCATGCTCCTCTCTTCTCGAACTGTTATTTCTTCTCTAGTATCTGAAAGGATATTACTCCTTACTATGACTTCTGCATCCATTGTCCTCCTTCAAATTTCCTTCTTGATTGGAGAAAGAAGGAATTTTTCAAAATAGCTTAGCTGGTCATTCTCATGCTTCATGCAGCAATAACTTTGGCATGTTGGAGAGAGAAGAATTTAAGAATCATTCTCGAAAGGCAATACTTAGTCAATGTGGTAGCTGCTGAAGGTCTGCATGCTTTTAATGATTGGTCTTCTCTCAGTGATACCAATCTCATGTCAGTTTTTGGAGGAATTCAGACGGGAGTTAAAAATCTACCAGCTGTGCTATGAGGTGATTAATCCTTATTTGATCAGATGGTTGATCACAAGTTTGGTCTTTCAAGTTTTTATCTATGCAAGGGAGTGCTGCAATAAAATCTGGTTGGCTGCCCTTCAGCCTCCCTTTACATAAAAAACAGACTGTATTACTTTTTTGAACATCAGAAATAAAACATCGCATAGCCAGACTACTCCTTGATCTCATTCTTATAGGGTTCTATAGAAACTCTTAACGCACTGGGAGTCCTAAGACTATACTAGAACTGTGAGCATGTCATCTTGGAGCTAAAAGTCAGACCCTTGGTACTAAGGATCTAATAAAAGCAGGCATTCATTATTGTTGTAGTGACCCAGAGAAGGAATCGGCATACCCCATCGCCGTCGAGGAAATACAACAATTACACCCCGTTGAGCGTACCAAGGACTCAAGTACTTGTGGAGATTGGAAGGCAACTCCTAGAGATAAAGAGGCTGCAAACGCATCTGGCTCAGAGGGATCCGAACAAGTACTGTCTATATCATCGAGATCATGGCCATAATATGAAGGATTGCATCCAACTCCAGAATAAAATCGAGGACATTATTAGGTGTGGCCTCCTCGATCGATTTACCCGACGTCGGAGGGAGCAGCGGAAAGACCGTCTTAGATCACCCCAGCCAGCAGGACAACCATTGCAGATTGAGCAACAAGAGGACCGACCCCCAGTCGGCATCATCAACACCATCGCTAGGGGGCAAAGCAGTAATAGAGTCGACGGAGAAGGGGAAGCGATGAAAAGGCGACGAGTTGAAGAACTCATAACCTTCACCGAGGAGGACGCCCAAGGAGTTCAGTTTCTGTACAACGATGCAGTGGTTGTAACCCTTAATATTGAAAATTATGATGCATGCCGCATCTTGATAGATAATAGAAGTTTCACTGATATTTTATTTTATGATGCTTTTACAAAAATGGGATTGCCTGTCGCTCGATTGGGAAGAATAGATTCCCCACTCATCGAATTTACCAACATGCTATCCGAGTGGAAGGAGTCATCACCTTGCCGGTAAAGGCCGGTCATTTTCCTCTTCAATCCGTTGCCCAGGTCGACTTCTTGGTTATCCGAGCACCTTTGGCATATAATGTGATTCTCAGACGATCGGGCCTTAACGCACTCCGAGCTGTAGTGTCCACCTACCACTTGAAGATGAAGTTTTCAATGGTAGGAGGAGTCAGAAAAGTTCACGAAGACCAAGACTTAGCATGCTATTGCTACAACATCACCCTCCGAGGGGATAAACTAGCTAAGTCTTACCCCGCCAAATGACTGGACATCTATGATGAGTTAGCCGAAGAGCACGAAACACCGATCGGGTAGCTCATATCCATCTTGGAGAGGCCAAGGCCCGGCAAGCTAAGGCCCCTTACAGCTGTCGACCACACAACGGCCATTTCTACGACCGATCAGCTCTCGGCTAACGAGCAACTGGTCAGCATCCCACTGTTCAAATGGCCAAGACTTCACTGGCAAACTTTTGGTGAGCTCTCCCCATGGCAATTGGCTGCTCTAGGCATATTGAGTGGTGGCGCTCGATGGGTTCGCCCAACTGACTCGCAGGCCTACTCTTTCTGACCCATGACAAGCCCGGACTCGCCTCCGGACCATTATCCTTTTGCTGACCCCAGGTCCCACTTGTGAGCTAGCCTCCTAAGGCACAGGCCCCGACTGAGCAGCAAAACATCAGGGCTAGCCGCCATGCGACCTCGTCGGGTCATATCAAATCACGTATCCAAAAGCCATACCCTGAATGGTCGGCTATCTGTAATCCTGTTTGGTCGGCCTAGCTTTCGATCGGCCAAGGTAGAAAGAAGATAGAATGGTTTCGATCGGACAGCCTTTGATCAGTCTGACTTTTAGGGATGACCTTTGATCGGCCTGATTATTGATCGGCACTACGTTGAAAGGAGTCTTTGCTTGACTTCAGGTTAAAGGCCTATTGATCGGTCCCTAGTCGATCCTATATCGGATGGTCATTGATGGACCAGAAACATGAATTCCAACACAAAAACGTATGCAATGAGGATAGCAACTAACATAAGAATGGCAAGATGCACTTCTTTTAGAAAGTTGGATTGCTTCCAATTAGTGCAGAGTTTTCTCAAGTCTTCTTGGGAAAGTAGGCATAGAGAGACAAGAACAAAACAGGTTCTAAATGCTATTAGCGAAGGTGCAGCTAATAAAATAGATGAGTCACAGATTCTAAAGAGTCACCACAAAAGATATAGCCATCAAAACATCAACCAGATTTTCAGAACAGATTATCTCTTGTATTCATTTTGTTAAGAAGCGATGGCTAAAGGCAGCGCTTAATCTTTAGACAAGCCTGTATGGTCCACAGTCTAGAAGCTAGGTCCCATCTCATTCCTTTAGATGAGATGAAGAGATAAAGTGAAGAGCAAGAGAAACATCCATTAGGATTTATTTGCCAGCAAACAGAGTCCTGACCCGAGCTAAGATGAAGGGCAGATCTGCTTCTGCAGCAGCAGAGAGAGAGAGAGAGAAGCTGCCTTTGAGATTTCATTGCTTCTGGCATTATAGAATTTGATAGCAGTGCTGGATTTCAATGGCGAGCTTGAGAGATATGAGGGAAACACGGATAAAGAGGAATGGCTGAGAGCCAAGGGTCTTTCCAATTAATCTGCTTGTCCTTTCCATTGTAGATGTTGTCCCTGCAACCTCAAATTGCCAACTTGTTTATGGATATTCAACATGCTGACGAATCTAAATGAAAACAACGACTGTCTTTTTTTTTTTTTTTTTTTTTGAAGAAGAAGAAGAAGAAAGTGGAGACTGAAGGATCAGCCCCCATTTATTATTCAGATCAGAGGAAACGACTCTCAAGGTTAAGAACTTCTCAACATGATATTTCTTCGTGGGTAAATGCAAGGCAGATCGCTCTCATTCATCCCATCAAGCACGATCACATTTTAGAAAAAGCTGGATACCAAGTGGCGCAAAGCTCAACTTGATCATTGAATGAGATGATCGTATTATCGAAGTAATGATCGCTAAAGTTGATTTGTGATGCCGTTGGTACTATGGATAGCAAAATGTAAAAATTTATACCGAAAGATTACAAAGGGATGACTTCATGGTAGACCAATGACACAAGAGCAAACTACAAATCTTTGCAAGTTGAGCTGCAGAAGTACATAACATAATAATACAGGCTAGCGTAGATTCATGCAGGAAGCTCTGAGCTGCATCTCCGTAACCTTGGAGCTGTAATATCAGTACTTTCATGCAACACCAATCATGCTCTTAAATCCATTTAAGACATTAAAGACAAAGACTAAAAGATATCCCTACTTGGGTATTTACAACAATGTATTGTTGTTATCTTCAGACAGGAAACAAGATATCAATTAAATTCAGATTTAATTTAACCTATAATTTCTCCAGGTTTCAACGGAGAGGACAGGTCGAAACCATTGGC
This sequence comes from Elaeis guineensis, assembly GCF_000442705.2. Taxonomy (NCBI): domain Eukaryota; kingdom Viridiplantae; phylum Streptophyta; class Magnoliopsida; order Arecales; family Arecaceae; genus Elaeis; species Elaeis guineensis. The sequence continues at coordinate 66,849,748 of NC_026006.2, read as the reverse complement.
TATGGATTTTTGAAAATCAGACCTGTTGGGGGAAAATTTGCACGGGCCGAAAATATGAAGAAACCTAAGGCCCAAAATAGCCAGACCCAATTCCTAATACTGCGAAGACGTGGCCAACTCATGATCGGCCTCTATCTGAGTTAAGCTACAGCTAACCTTCAGCTCACATCGGCTAAGCGGAAGTTGACGCCAAGGATTCGTTGGTATAACTTGACGAGTCTTATTCGGAGTCGTCGGTGGCCCCGTGGTGGCTCACCCGCTAGTACCGGCTTCCAGAGTTATTTACAAATGATGTGGACTGACTGGTCATCTGTTCATAGTCAGTGGTTTCTGATCAAGCAAGCATCGATAGCAAACAAACCTCATGCTTAGCGATCAACCTAACTCCCGATCAAGAGCCCTCTTTCCAGGAAAATAGTCGTAACATCCAACTCTTATTCGGTCCTATTCACCAACAATGACTTGCCGAATAGCTTTTTCAGTGGTTGTCGACGCTCCTCCACCGACCGATCGCTGCTGATGGCCCCTCAAATATCACTGATCAGACCTCAGATTAATCTGGTCGATTTAAATGCACCGACCAACTGGATCATCAGAGCAATCGAACAAAATATCATAACAAACTTTCGAAATGTGACGGACAGAATATCCTGACAAACTTTCAGAATATGGCCACGTGATGATATGGACGCCCATGACTAACAACTTGTTTAGTGGGCGGACAATAGGCAACCTATCTTGACAGCCTACAAGCTCAAGCCTAACAACCTCCGGACTCCGTCTATAAAAAGATGCGAAAAAGGAGACTCCAAGGTAAGCCATCACTTTGCTCCTTACGCTCTTTCTGTTGAACGAGATACTAACTTGAGTGTCGGAAGGTCCCTATCGGAGCAACCTCCGATCAAAACTTTTCTTGCAGGTCTCTCCCTCGGGAGATTGATCTCAACCATCCAGCTTCTTTGGTGCCGGCCGAAATCTCGTACCAACAGATTGGTGCTAGAGGAAGAGACCATCTCTACTTGGAGGAATGCAGATCAAGACAGAGCACCCATGCCACCTAGAAAAATACCATCCCACCACACCAATGCCATCGTACAGCCAGAGGAGAGCTAGGTTAACCATGCAGCTTCGTCGATGGTTGCGAAAAACCCTCCACCTCCACAGTCGGCAGTGGTGATGGTGGAGCAATTCAACCTACTTTTCCAATGGATTCAGACCCTGACAGCCATCGTCTAGTCGATCCAGGCTACCCCAACACCCCCATTATAGGCATTGTCACCCCATCAGGCTGCTCCGATTCTGCCATCTACAGCCCCATGACTAGACCTGATGCCGTAGGCGACAGCACCATTGCCTAATCAACCGCAAGCTGCTCCTCAGAGTCCTGAGAGGAGGCAGACCCACCAGAGCCACCTCAGAAGCTTGAAACCAAGGCGGCGGTGATCTCAATGTCCCCAATCAAGGCATGACTCAACCCTTGATCGACGATCCCTCAGCAGTCAGGAGCACACACAGCTCGAGATGCCGATGTCGGGTGGCATCTTTGAGACTTGGACCGACAGATCGAGGCGATCTGCTATCAAGAACTGGCACCGTATGATGGGTTCATCAACGACCTGTCTTTCGACTCTCAGATCATGCAAGAGCCCCTACCTCGTCATTTCAAAATTCATCAGCTAGAGAGCTACAATGGAGTGGCAGATCCCATCGATCATCTGGAAAGCTTCAAGGCAGTGATGCTCCTTCAAGGAGCAACTGATGCAATCCTATGCCGAGCATTCCCCTCCACTCTGAAGGGGGCGGCTAGGCACTGGTATTTTGATTTAAAGCTGGCTTCGATCTACTCCTTCGAGTAACTGAATCAATCTTTCATCGGCCATTTTGTTAGCAAGCAGCAAAAGCGGTCGAACTACATCCACACCGTCAAGTAAAAGGAGGAGGAGACCATCTGATCATTTGTTAGCCACTTTAATATAGCTATGCTTAAAGTTCATGACCTGGACCGATCGGTCAAAATGTCCGCAATGATGAGCGAACTGCAGAAGAACGACTTGAAGAAATCATTATTGAAAACTTATCCTCGAGTCTTCCCTGACATGTTGGCTAGGGTGGAGAAGTATGTCCGCATGGAAGAGGCCTTTGTGGAGGATGAGGCCCCCACTAGTTCTACTGCAGAGGGAGAAAAGAAGATGCTGAACAAGGAGCACTCACTTGTGAAGGAGGAGAAGATGCACCAGCGCTCAAGGTCGCCCCCTCGCTGCTTGAAGAATGGGGCTTCGTATAACCATCGGCTCGGAAGCCCTCAGAGGAGGAATCGGCTTGCCCCATCACCATCAAGGAAATACAACAATTACACCCTGTTGAATGCACCAAGGACTCAAGTACTTATGGAGATCGAAAGGCAACTCCCAGAGATAAAGAGGCTGCAAATGCATCTGGCTCAGAGGGATCCGAACAAGTACTGTCAATATCATCGGGATCGTGGCTATTATATGGAGGATTGCATCCAGCTCCGGAATGAAATTGAGGACATTATCAGGTGTGGCCTCCTCGATCGATTTATCCGACGTCCGAGGGAGCAGTGAAAAGACCGACTGAGATCGCCCAAGCTAGCAGGACAACCACCACAGATTGAGCAGCAGGAGAACCGACCCCCAGTCGGCATCATCAACACCATCGTTAGGGGGCAAAGCAGTAACAGAGTCGACGGAGAAGGAGAAGCGATGAAAAGGTAGCGATTGAAGAACTCATAACCTTCACCAAGGAGGATGCCCAAAGAGTTCAGTTTCTGTACAACGATGTGGTGGTTGTAACCTTTACTATTGAAAATTATGATGTCTGCCGCATCTTGGTAGATAATAGAAGTTTCATCGATATTTTATTTTATGATGCTTTTACAAAAATGGGATTATCTGTCGATCGATTGGGAAGAATAGATTTTTCACTCATCGAATTTACCGACATGCTATCCCAGTGGAAGGAGTCGTCACCTTGCCGGTAAAGACTGATCATTTTTCTTTTCAATCCATTGCCTAGGACGACTTCTTGGTTATCCGAGCACCTTTGGCATATAATACGATTCTCAGACGATCGGACCTTAACGCACTCTGAGTCGTAATGTCCACCTACCACTTGAAGATGAAGTTTCCAATAGTAGGAGGAGTCAGAAAAGTTCGTGGAGACCAAGACTTGGCATGCTATTACTACAACATCACCCTCCGAGGGGATAAACTAGCCGAGTCTTACCCCGTCGAATGACTGGACATCCATGATGAGTTAGCCGAAGAGCACGTGACACTGATCGAGTAGCTCATATTCAACTTGGAAAGGCCAAGGCTCGGCAAGCTAAGGCCCCTTACAGCTGCCGACCACACAACGGCCATTTCTACGACCAATCAACTCTCGGCTATCAAGCAACTGGTTAGCACCGCACTGTTCAAATGGCCAAGACTTCACCGACGAACTTTTGGCGAGCTCTCCCCTTGGCAATTGGCTGCTCTAGGCATACAGTGGCGGCGCTCGATGGGTTCGTCCAACTGACTCGCAAGCTTACTCTTTCTAACCCATGCCAAGCCCGGACTTACCTCCAGACCCTTATCCTTTCGTTGACCCTAGGTCCCACTTGTGAGCTAGCCTCCTAAGGCACAAGTCCCGGCTAAGCGGCAAAACATCAGGGCTGGCCGCCATGCGACCTCGTCGGGTCATATCAAATCACATATACAGAAGCCATATCCTGAATGGTCGGCTACCTGTAATCCTATTTGGTCAGCCTAGCTTTCGATCGGCCAAGGTAGAAAGAAGATAGAATGGTTTCGATCGGACAGCCTTTGATCAGTCTGACTTTTAGGGATGATCTTTGATTGGCCTGATTATTGATTGGCACTATGTTGAAAGGAGTCTTTGCTTGACTTCAGGTTAAAGGCCTATTGATCGGTCCCTGGTCGATCCTATATCGGATGGTCATTGATGGACCAGAAACATGAATTCCAACACAAAAACGTATGCAATGAGGATAGCAACTAACATAAGAATGGCAAGATGCACTTCTTTTAGAAAGTTGGATTGCTTCCAATTAGTGCAGAGTTTTCTCAAGTCTTCTTGGGAAAGTAGGCATAGAGAGACAAGAACAAAACAGGTTCTAAATGCTATTAGCGAAGGTGCAGCTAATAAAATAGATGAGTCATAGATTCTAAAGAGTCACCACAAAAGATATAGCCATCAAAACATCAACCAGATTTTCAGAACAGATTATCTCTTGTATTCATTTTGTTAAGAAGCGATGGCTAAAGGCAGCACTTAATCTTTAGACAAGCCTGTTTGGTCCACAGTCTAGATGCTAGGTCCCATCTTATTCCTTTGGATGAGATGAAGCGATAAAGTGAAGAGCAAGAGAAACATCCATTAGGATTTAGTTGCCGGCAAACAGAGTCCTGACCCGAGCTAAGATGAAGGGCAGATCTGCTTCTGCAGCAGCAGAGAGAGAGAGAGAAGCTGCCTTTGAGATTTCATTACTTCTGGCATTATAGAATTTGATAGCAGTGCTGGATTTCAATGGCGAGCTTGAGAGATATGAGGGAAACACGGATAAAGAGGAATGGCTGAGAGCCAAGGGTCTTTCCAATTAATCTGCTTGTCCTTTCCATTGTAGATGTTGTCCCTACAACCTCAAATTGCCAACTTGTTTATGGATATTCAACATGCTGACGAATCTAAATGAAAACAACGACTGTCTTTTTTTTTTGAAGAAGAAGAAAGTGGAGACTGAAGGATCAGCCCCCATTTATTATTCAGATCAGAGGAAACGACTCTCAAGGTTAAGAACTTCTCAACATGATATTTCTTCGTGGGTAAATGCAAGGCAGATCGCTCTCATGCATCCCATCAAGCACGATCATATTTTAGAAAAAGCTGGATACCAAGTGGCGCAAAGCTCCACTTGATCATTGAATGAGATGATCGTATTATCGAAGTAATGGTCGCTAAAGTTGATTTGTGATGCCGTTGGTACTATGGATAGCAAAATGTAAAAATTTATACCGAAAGATTACAAAGGGATGACTTCATGGTAGACCAATGACACGAGCAAACTACAAATCTATGCAAGTTGAGATGCAGAAGTGCATAACATAATATATACAGGCTAGCGTAGATTCATGCAGGAAGCTCTGAGCTGCATCTCCGTAACCTTGGAGCTGTAATATCAGCACTTTCATGCAACACCAATCATGCTCTTAAATCCATTTAGGACATTGAAGAAAAAGACTAAAAGATATCCCTACTTGGGTATTTACGACAATGTATTGTTGTTATCTTCAGATAGGAAACAAGATATCAATTGAGATCAGATTTAATTTAACCTATAATTTCTCCACGTTTCAACAGAGAGGACAGGTCTAAACCTTTGGCTATGGATTTTTGAAAATCAGACCTGTTGGGGGAAAATTTGCACAGGCCGAAAATATGAAGAAACCCAAGGCCCAAAATAGCCAAGCCCAATTTTGGTACTGCGAAGACGTGGCCAACTCATGATTGGCCTCTATTCGAGTTAAGCTATAGCTAATCTTCCGCTCACATCGGCTAAGCGGAAGTTGACGTCGAGGATTCGTTGGTATAACTTGACGGATCTTATTCGGAATTGTCGGTGGCCCCCTGGTGGTCTATCCACTAGTACTGGCTTCCAGGACTATTTATAAACGATGTGGACCGACTGGTCATCTATTCATAGCCAGCGGTTTCTGACCGAACAAGCATCGACAGTGAACAAACCTCATGCTTAGCGATCAGCCTAACTCTCGACCAAGGGCCCTCTTTCTAAGAAAATAGTCGTAACATCCGACTCTTATTCGGCCCTATTCACCAACAACGACTCGCCCAATAGCACTTTTAGTGGTTGTCGACGCTCCTCCATCGATCGATCACTGCTGATGGCCCCTCAAATATCGCTGATAAGACCTCAGATTAACCTGGTCGATTAATATGCACCGAACAACTGGATCATTAGAGCAATCAGACAAAATATCATAACAAACTTTCAAAACATGGCGGACAAAATATCCTGACAAACTTTCGGAACATGGCCACATGGCGATGTGGGTGCCCATGACAACAACCTAATTAGTGGGCAGACAACAGGCAGCCTATCCTGACAGCTTACGAGCTCAAGCCTAACAACCTCCGAACTCCATCTATAAGAAGATGCGAAAAAGGAGACCCCAAGGTAAGCCATTACTCTGCTCCTCACGCTTCTCCCTCTGTGGAACGAGATATCAATTTGAGCATCGGAAGGTCTTACCAGAGCAACCTCCGATCGAAGCTTTTCTTGCAGATCTCTCCCTCGGGAGACTGATCTCGACCGTCTACTCCAACTCCTTTGGTGCCAGTCGAAATCTCACCCCAACAAATTAGTGCTAAAGCAAGGATCGTCCCTACTTGGAGCATTACAGATCGAGACAGAGCACCCATGGCACCTAGAAGAATGTCATCCCACCACACCAATGCCATTGTACAGCCAGAGGAGAGCCAGGTTAACCATGCGGCTCGTCGGTGGTTGCGGGAAACCCTCCACCTCCACAATCGACAGTGGTGATGGCGAGCAGTTCAACCTACTTTTTCAGTAGATTTAGACCCAGAAGCCATCGTCTAGTCGATCTAGGCTGCCCTGACACCCCCATCAATGGCATTGTCACCCCATCAGGCTGCTCCGATTTTGCCATCTACGGTCCTATGGCTAGACCCAATAATGCAAGCAACAGCATCATTACCTAATCAGCCACAAGTTGCTCCTCATAGTCCAAAGAAGAGGGCAGACCCACTAGAGCCACCCTAGAAGCTCGAAATCGAGGCGGCGGTGATCTTAAAGTCCCCAATGGGGCATGACTCTACCCTCAATCGACGATCCCCTCAGCAGTCAGGAGCCCACGCAGCTTGAGACACCGACATCGAGTGGCGTCTTCAAGACTTGGATCGATGGATTGAGGTATCTGCTATCAGAATTGGCATCGTATGATGGGTTCATCAACGACCTGCCTTTCGACTCTCAGATTATGCAGGAGCTCCTACCTTATCATTTCAAGATTCCTTAGCTAGAGAGCTATGACAGAATGGTTGATCCCATCGATCATCTGGAAAGCTTCAAGGTAGTGATGCTCCTTCAAGGAGCAACTGATGCAATCCTGTGCTGAGCATTCTCCTCCACTTTGAAGGGGGCGGTTAGGCACTGGTATTTTGATTTGAAGCCGGCCTCGATCCACTCCTTCAAGCAACTGAGCTGATCTTTCATCGATCATTTTGTTAGCAAGCAGTAGAAGTGGTCGGACTACCTCCACACTATCAAGCAAAAGGAGGAGACCATCCGATCATTTGTTAGCTACTTTAATACAACTACGTTTGAAGTTCACGACCTCGACCAGTCGTCACAATATCCGCAATGATGAGCGAACTACAGAAGAACAACTTGAAGAAGTCATTATTGAAAACTTATCCTTGAAACTTTCCCGACATGCTGGCTAAGGCAGAGAAGTACGTCGGCATAGAAGAGGCCTTCGCGGAGGATGAGGCCCTTGCTAGTTCTACTACAGAGGGAGAAAAGAAGATGCTAAACAAGGAGCACTCGCTTGTGAAGGAGGAGAAGATGCACCAGCACTCAAGGTCGCCTCCTCGTCGCCTAAAGAATGGTGCCCCGTATAACCATCGGCTCAAAAGCCCTCAGAGGAGGAATCGGCATGCCCCATCGCCGCCAAGGAAATACAACAATTACACCCCATTGAACACACCAAGGACTCAAGTACTTATGGAGATCGGAAGGCAGCTCCCAGAGACAATGAGGTTGCGAACACATCCAGTTCGGAGGGATCTGAATAAGTGCTGTCTATATCATCGGGATCATGGCCATGATACGGAGGATTGCATCCAGCTCCGAGATAAATCGAGGACATTATCAGGTGTGGCCTCCTCGATCGATTTATCAGACATCGGAGGGAGCAGCAGAAAGATCGATGGAGATCTGATGCGGGACAATCCTAAAAAAAAAATCAATCCTAATAATCAAGCTCTCTTCTATTCATCAACAACAAATCACGTCGTCAGGGACTCATTATTCCCAGAACAGACAGTATAGTTGCCTATACTCTGCTCAGGAGGCATGATTGATTGATACGAGACTAAAGCGAGATCAATCTAAATGATACAGACGAATATCATTCGAGAGATCAGTAAATAATTAGTAATAAAAATTTCATAAACAGATAGCAGAAATTAAACATGCTCACGAGTAAATGCAAAAAAAGAAATAAGAATGGAATGAGAGAAAATAAAATATTAAATCCGTGAAAAATCTAAGAAGATGATAAGAATCCGATCGTGGTAGTTAAGAAACTACTCTGATTAGGGCTCTTAATCTTTTAACCAAACAGATCCATCGATAAAGAACTAGGTCTTTACCAACATCGATTAAAAAAAAAAATCAAAGATCAACTATTAAGGAACGAAGATCCTTGACAGCATATGATCTGTAGAATAAGAAATCACTCCTTCTCTCAGCACAACAGATGAAAATTCTGGAAGAGACAGATCTTCTCTTGATGGAATAGGCTTGCGTGGATAGATGGTGGATCGATCAGAGTCGCAGAACACTGAATCTTAAGTAGAAGGAATAGGATAGAAAGTGGGCCTCACACCCTCCCCTTGTGGGGGATTTTGGGTCTCACACCCTCTCCCTCTCGGAGCGATTGACACAAGTATTTGTGGAGTTTGTAAAATCATTCATTGTCCTTTTTTTCATGAAAGATACAAGAATTTATATAAGACTCTAAGGGTCCTATTTGTTTAGGAATCTCTTATCTTTACAAGGAAGAAATCAACCCTCCAAAAAAAGTAAAGCATTATAATCTACCATAGAAAAAAAATCAGCCTTCAACAAAATAAGTAAGTAGCCAAGAACTCTTAAGAAATTCTAAGAAGAAATGGAACTCCATATGGGTGTTGATGCTTGACACAACTTGGCATGAGCACGGCACATGCTGGCATGCATATTTTTCTCTTGGCATGTGGAGAGTGGTGGCTCCAAAGGTGACGTGGACAAATCCAAGTATGGCCCTATGGACCCAAAGCCAAATGCATTAAAATTTATTGACTGAAAATAAATAACTGAAGTAGAATCAATTTAATGAGGCTTCTTCGATCCAAATCGAACTTAAATTATGTTGCTGATTTTTGATGGCTCTGATGTCTGCACCAATTCTCCCGGGTGGGAAAAACTCGACCCTGTCGAGTGTGGGTCGATTCTGCTCTGGTGACGCTCAAGTAGATCGGGATCAATGTGTTGCAGCTCTTCTCGAGTGATCCAGGTATCTTCAGACTCCGGTCGACCTCGCCATCTGACCAGATACCGCTGATAGCCTTGACTCCGGGTGGAAAGGATCTGCTCATCCAAAATTCTCTCAATCTGATCGTGTTTTGCTGACATTTTGGCTGGTGGACACTCAGGGATAGGTTCACTCTCAAAGGTTGGTTCAGGCTCAAATGGCTCACTAGGTATCGAGTTGGTTTTTTATAGGCGACAAGATCTGTAATGTTAAAAGTAGAGCTAATTTCAAAATAGAAGGTAGGTCCACAACATACGCATTTGATCCAATTTTTTTTATGATCTTAAACGGACCTGCTCCTCGGGCATGTAACTTCTTCACAGTTTGGGGGGAAACCGTTCAGGCCTCAATCGAACCATCACATAGTCTCCCTCTGCAAACTCTTGAACACGTCGATGAGAATCTGCATTCTGTTTATAAACTTTATTACCCATACTAATTTTTTTACTGATCTCTTTATGCAGACTCTTGACATGCTGTGCAAATGACTCTGCAGATTCAGAAATCCTAGCATGCATGGGTAGTGGGATGAGGTCTATTGGTTTTCTAGGTTGATATCCATGAACTACTTCAAAAGGACTCATGCCAATGGACCTATTAACAGAGCTATTATATGCAAATTCGGCTCGGGGCAGCAAAAGATCCCAGTTACCCATATGTTCCCAATCAAGCAACGCAAAAGATTTCCAAGACTCCTATTAACCACTTTGGTCTGATCGTCTGTTTGCGGATGATAGGCAGAAGAAAACTTTAGTTTTGTGCCTAAAAGATGCCATAGGGTTTTCCAAAAGTAGCTCATAAATCTAACATCCCTATCAGAAAAATGGTTTTAGGCAATCCATGTAGTCTAACAATCTCATCAAAGTATATCCTTGCAACTTTCGACGCATCAGACGTTTGGCAACAGGGCAAGAAATGGGCCATTTTTGAAAATCTATCTACAACCACTAGAATAGAATCATGCTTCCTAGCTGTCCTAGGTAATCCCAAAAAAAATCCATACTAACATCTTGCCAAGGACAGTCTGGTATAGGTAAGGGTGTATATAAGCCGGTGTTTTATTTTCTCTGCTTGGCACGGCACATGTTCTACATTGGGCAACAATTTGGGCGACATCTCTTTTCAAGCTTGGCCAAAAGAACTGGGCTTCTACCAACTCTATAGTTTTATTCCTACCAAAGTGTCCAGCTAATCCTCCAGCATGTAATTCCCAAACTAAAAAATCTCTCAAAGATGTACGGGGGATACACAGGCTAGTTTCTCTAAATAGGTAACCATCCTGAAGGGTATATTCACTACGTTCTCTAGATGGCCCCTTACGTAGAGCGGTAAGTATGTCACCAAAATCTGGACACTCCTCATAATTTTTTTAACCTTATCAAAACCAACAACTTCTATACTAACGGTGGACAGCAAAGTATGACGACGACTCAGGACATCAGCAGCACGATTCTCTACACCTGCACGGTATTTCAAAATAAAAGTATAGGCTTGCAAAAACTCGACCCACCTACCGTGTCTATGATTCAATTTTTTTTGAGAATTCAGGAATCTAAGGGCCTCATGGTCAGAGTATAAAACAAATTCTTGCGGTAGTAGGTAATGCCTCCAATATCTTAAACTTGAATTACCGCATAAAACTCCTTATCATAGGTAGAATACTTGAGTTTAGAATCGTTAAGTTTCTCGCTAAAGTATGCTACCGGATGACCTTCTTGACTAAGGATACCACCAATCCAACTCTGACGCATCGCACGCTACTTCAAAAACCTTAGAAAAATAGAGAGACGTAAGATTGAGGCATGAGTCATCTTGTCCTTAATGTCTAGAAAGGCTCTATTGGCTGCCCTAGTCCATTCAAAATTTTTCTTTCTAATGCAGTCAGTGATGGGAGCGACTATAGTGCTAAATCCTTTTATGAACCTACGATAAAAGGTTGCTAATCCATAAAACTCCACACGTCATGCACACTCTTGGGCACCGGCCACTCAACTATTGCTCTAATCTTTTCAGGATCAGCAGATACACCATTGGGGGTAACAACAATACCTAAAAAGATGATATAGTCTGTCATAAAAGCGCATTCTTAGGATTAGCATACAAGCTTTCTGTTTTAAGAACTTGATACACTCTTTAGAAGTGATCTAAATGGTCTTCCCTAGTTCGACTATAGATCAAAATGTCATCAAAATATACGACTACAAATACTCCTATAAATGGTCGTAGTACTTGGGTCATCAACCTCATGAAGGTACTAGGGGCATTAGATAATCCAAATAGCATCACCATCCACTCATATAAACATTTTTTGTCTTGAAAGTAGTTTTTCACTCATCTCCCGATCTAATCCTTACTTGATGGTAACCACTCTTAAGATCGATCTTAGAAAAGATAGTGGATCCGGCTATCATATCTAACATGTCATCTAACCTAGGGATGGGAAAGCGGTACTTAATGATGATCTTATTAATGGCACGGCTATCTATGCACATCCTCCATGTACCATCCTTTTTTGGAGTCAGTAGTGCAGGAACCGCGCAAGGACTCAAACTCTCCCTCACAAATCTTTTTTTTATCAGCTCTCCAACTTGTCTTTGTAGCTCGGCATGCTCATTAAGGTTCAACCTATAGTGGGGCAAGTTGGGTAGGATAGATCCAGGAACTAAATCAATGGCATGTTGAATGTTTCTCATAGGCGGTAAGTAATCTGAAGATCCTCAGGAAAGACATCGTGAAACTCAGTAAGAAGGCTAGCTACTTTCTTAGGATAATCCACCTTAGAATCCTCACGAACTTCTCTAGAAACAAGCATCCAAACTGGTGATCCTTCACTCATGATCGTCTCTAATTCTTTAGCACCTATTAGATTGAGACTTTTCTTCTTAAGATTTTCTTTTGGTCCATGCCTATCTTTCTATTAGTAGCCTTAGGTGGGGAAGGATTAATCGTGATCTTCTTACCCTGATGAGTAAAGCTACAGGAGTTGGTACGGCCATAAATCGTAACATCATTGTCGAATAGCCAAGGCCGACCTAATATGATACTTCCGACTTCCATGGGTAAGACATCGCACCACACATGATCCTGATAGGAATGAAGCTGGATGGGCACACGGTATCTAAATTTGATGGGAATAAAGGAAGAATCAATCCAAGACACACGGTATGGACTGGGATGATTTACAGGAGTTAATCCTAATCGCTTAACCGTGTCGGTGGAGATGACGTTGATACAGCTACCGCTATCAATGATCACCTTACAAATTTTATCACCAAATTTTATGAAGGTATGAAAAATAGTGGTCCTACGCCAGTCTTCACTTTCCTTAGTTTGGGCTAGGACATACCTAACGACTCCAAGTCTAAGGTCTGACTCAGGTGTGGCATAACCTAGGATGTCCTCAGTACTCTCAAATTGCTCGGCTAAATCTGGATCAGCTTCATAAACTTCCTCCTCAATATTTTCTAGAGTTTTTTTTTCTAATTCTTCTACGAATAATGATCGGTTGGGGCATTGTGCAGCAAAGTGACCGTAACCATGGCACTTGAAGCAATGAGATCGAGAACTACTTCCTTTTGATAACTCTCCTATAGCTCCTTTTCTTTATCTTTTTTTCTCCCAATAGGATTTGTAAGTGGAGGTCCATTACTAGAAGTTTGATTAATATTAGGTCTCAATCCAGAAGGGGTTACTCGGTTGGGTTCAGGATGACGGAGAGTCGAATATCTAGAAAATCTTTCAAAATCTAAGGCAAGTTGATAAGCTTGTTCTAACATGGTTACCTCTCGCAGAAAGAGCTCACGCTGAATATCCTCTCATAATCCAGCTCTAAATCTAGATAAGGTAACAACTTTATCTTCGGCTACTCCACATCTCATGAGGTATTCATCAAATCTCGTGATATACTCTGTGACTGATCTATTCCCTTGAGTAAGCCTCTGCCATTGATCTAAAAGTCTTTGTTGGTAAGAGGTGGGGAGGTACTTCTCTCTGAGTTTTTTTTTCATCTCATCTCAGGTTTCTATTGGATCTTGTCTTCTCTGATTGAGAAGACGCTCAACACTTTTCCAATAAAGTCAGGCTTGCCTCATCAATTTCATCCTAGCAAACCTAACTCTCCTTGCTTCAGACATTTCATACCATCCAAAATAGTGGTCCATACCTGATTCCCAATCTAGGTACTCTCTCGGATCTAGACAACCATCAAAATTTGGAGCTTCGACTTTCATATTCCTAAGAATATGCTCATCTTGATCGAACTGGTTATGGTGCGGGTGTGCCCCTATAGGTCGATCAAGTTCTAGATTCCTACCTCTTTGTCCTATAGGTAGTCGGGGAGACTCAGGTTCAAGTTGTTTCTGCCTAGCTTCTTCTAATACCACTATTCTCTCATCCATGGCTTTCATAAAATTTTTCATGTCATCAAACTTTTCAGTCAGAGCATTAATGATGGCTGCTATATTGGGATCCATATTGGTGTTGGGTGGAGAAGTAGGATGTTGGTACCAGGTACCTGATCTAGTGGTCATGCAACTCTAAGATGCAGAAATAAGGTGCAATAAAAATTAAAATGCTTGAAAGTAAAGTACGAAATTTAGAGTGCGAAAATTTAACTTGCAAAAATTTAAATTGCTGAATTTAAACTAAAGCCCTAATCAACCTGTTCTGATACCAAATTGATGCGGGATAATCCTAAAAAAGAAAATCAATCCTAATAATTAAGCTCTCTTCAGTTCATCAACAACAAATCACGTCCGGTCAGGGGCTCATTATTTCCAGGACAGACAGTATAGTTGCCTATACTCTGCTCAGGAGGCATGATTGATTGATACGAGACTAAAGCGAGATCAATCTAAATGATACAGACGAATGCCATTCGAGAGATCAGTAAACAATTAGTAATAGAAAATTTCATAAACAGATAGCAGAAATTAAACATGCTCATGAGTAAATGCAAAAAAAAAATAAGAATGGAACGAGAGAAAATAAAATATTAAACTCGTGAGAAAATTCAAGAAGATGATAAGAATCGGATCGTGGTAGTTAAGAAACTACTCTGATTAGGGCTCTTAATCTTTTAACCAAACAGATCCATCGATAAAGAACTAGGTCTTTACCAACATCGGATTAAAAAAAAAAAATCAAAGATCAACTGTTAAAGAACGAAGGTCCTTGACAGCATATGATCTGTAGAATAAGAAATCACTCCTTCTCTCAGCACGACAGATAAAATTCTGAAAGAGACAGATCTTCTCTTGACGGAATAGGCTTGCGTGGATAGATGGTGGAGTCGATCAGAGTCGCAGGAACACTGAATCTTAAGTAGAAGGAATAGGATAGAAAGTGGGCCTCACACCCTCCCCTTGTGGGATGATTTTGGGTCTCACACCCTCTCCCTCTCGGAGCAATTGACACAAGTATTTATGGAGTTTGTAAAATCATTCATTGTCCTTTTTTTCATGAAAGATACAAGATTTATATAGGACTCTAAGGGTCCTATTTGTTTAGGAATCTCTTATCTTTACAAGGAAGAAATCAACCCTCCACAAAAAAGTAAAGCATTATAATCTACCATAGGAAAGAAATCAGCCTTCAACAAAATAAGTAAGTAGCCAAGAACTCTTAAGGAATTCTAAGAAAGAAATGAAACTCCATGTGGGTGCTTGATGCTTGACACAACTTGGCATGAGCACGGCACATGTGGCATGCATATTTCTTCTCTTGGCATGTGGAGAGTGGTGGCTCTAAAGGTGACGTGGAAAATCCAAGTATGGCCCTATGGACCCAAAGCCAAATACATTAAACTTTATTGACTGAAAATAAATAACTGAAGTAGAATCAATTTAATGAGGCTTCTTCGATCTAAATCGAACTTAAATTATGTTGCTGATTTTTGATGGCTCTGGTGTCCGCACCAAGATCGCCCCAACCAGTAAGACATCCACCATGATTGAGCAGCAGGAGGACCGACCGTGGTCGATGTCATCAGCACCATCACTAGGGGGCAAAGCAGTGACAGGGTCAACAGAGAAGGGAAAATAGTGAAAAGGCAGCAAGTTGAAGAACTCACAACCTTCACCAAGGAGGATGCCCAAGAAGTTTAGTTTCTGTACAACGACGCAGTGGTTATAACCCTTAATATTGAAAATTATGATGTATGCCACATCTTGATAGATAATAGAAGTTCCGTCGATATCTTATTTTATGATGCTTTTGCAAAAATGAGATTGTCTACCGATTGGTTGGGAAGAATAGATTCCCCACTCATCAGATTTATCGGGATGCTATCCTAGTGGAAGGAGTTGTCACCTTGCCAATAAAGGCTGGTCGTTTTCCTCTTCAATCGGTTGCTCAGATCGACTTCTTGGTTATCCAAGCACCTTCGGCATATAATGCGATTCTCGAATGATCGGGCCTTAATGCACTTCGAGCTGTAGTGTCCACCTACCACTTGAAGATGAAGTTTTCAATGATAGGAGGAGTCGGAAAAGTTGCAGAGACCAAAACTTGACACCTTATTGCTACAACATCACCCTTCGAGGGGATAAACTAGCTAAGTCTTACCCCATCGAATGACTGGACATCCATGATGAGTTAGCTGAAGAGCGTAGGACACCGATCAGTAGCTTATATCCATCTTGGAGAGGCCAAGGCTCGGTAAGCTAAGGCTCTTACAACTGTCGACCACACAATGGCCATTTCTATGATCGATCAGCTCTCAGCTATCGAGCAACTGGTCTGCACCCCTCTGTTCAAATGGCAAAGACTTCATCGGCGAACTTTTGGTGAGCTCTCCCCATGGCAATTGGCTGCTCTAGGCATATTGAGTGGCAGCGCTCGATGGGTTCGCCCAACAGACTCGCAGGCCTACTCTTTTTAACCCATGCCAAGCCAGACTCGCCTCCAGACCCTTATCCTTTCGCTGACCCCGGGTCCCACTGTGAGCTAGCCTCCTAAGGCATAGGCCCCAGCCGAGCGGCAAAACATCAGGACTGGCCGCCATGCGACCTCATCGGGTCATATCAAACCATGTATCCAAAATCCATACCCTGAATGGTTGGCTACCTGTAATCCTATTTGGTCGGCTTAGCCATCAATCAACCAAGGTAGAAAGAAGATAGAATGGTTTCGATCGGATGGCCTTTGATCAGTCTGACTTTTAGGGACGACCTTTGATCAGCCCTACGTCAAAAGGAGTCTTTGCTTGACTTGAGGTTAAAGGCCTATTGATCGGTCCCTGGTCAATCCTATGTCGGATGGTCTTTGATGGACCAAAAACATAAATTCTAACACAAAAAAGTATGCAATGAGGATAGCAACTAACATAAGAATGGCAAGATGCACATCTTTTAGAAAGTTGGATTGCTTCCGATTAGTGCAGAGTTTTCTTAAGTCTTCTTGGGAAAGTAGGCATAGAGAGACAAGAACAAAACAGGTTCTAAATGCTATTAGCGAAGGTGCAGCTAATAAAATAGATGAGTCACAGATTCTAAAGAGTCACCACAAAAGATATACCCATCAAGACATCAACCAAATTTTCAGAACAGATCATCTCTTGTATTGATTTTGTTAAGAAGTGATAGCTAAAGGCAGCGCTTAATCTTTAGACAAGCCTGTATGGTCCACAGTCTAAAAGCCAGGTCCCATCTCATTCCTTTAGATGAGATGAAGAGATAAAGTGAAGAGCAAGAGAAACATCCATTAGGATTTAGTTGCCAGCAAACAAAGTCCTGACCCGAGCTAAGATGAAGGGCAGATTTGCTTCTCAGCAGCAGAGAGAGAGAGAGAAGCAGCCTTTGAGATTTCATTACTTCTGGCGTTATAGAATTTGATAGCAGCACTGGATTTCAATGGCGAGCTTGAGAGATATTGTGGGATGGGCATCGGGGCATCGAGCCCGAAAGTTCCATACCGATACAATCAAGAGAGTCTACTGCTTATTAGTGTGAGCTCCCCTCTCCCACGTGAGGTGCCTTTTGCGGGCAAAACCGTGAGGGGCGGGGTGCTGACCGGGTCAGAGGCCTGGGCCTCACTCCAAAGCGACAATACCTCACGTTGGGTGGAGGAGATGGTGTCCGTACTAGTAAGC
The DNA here is from genome assembly GCF_000442705.2 of Elaeis guineensis. Lineage (NCBI taxonomy): Eukaryota > Viridiplantae > Streptophyta > Magnoliopsida > Arecales > Arecaceae > Elaeis > Elaeis guineensis. Next base: position 66,832,297 of record NC_026006.2, on the reverse strand, counting down.
ATGTAACCTCAACATTGGCGCCATCTGTGGAAACCCATCCCCTACCTGCAGCAGTACACTCCCTTGCTGGGGGGGCTGTTGTGGGATGGGCATCGGGGGCATCGAGCCCGAAAGTCCCATACCGGATACAATCAAGAGAGTCTACTGCTTATTAGTGCGAGCTCCCCCTCTCCCACGTGAGGCACCTTTTGCGGGGCAAAACCGTGAGGGGCGGGGTGCTGACCGGGTCAGAAGTCTGGGCCCCGCTCCAAAATGGACAATACCTCACGTTGGGTGGAGGAGATGGTGTCCGTACTAGTAAGCATGTAACCTCAACAAGAGATATGAGGGAAACACGGATAAAGAGGAATGGCTGAGAGCCAAGGGTCTTTCCAATTAACTTGCTTGTCCTTTCCATTGTGAATGTTGTCCCTGCAACCTCAAATTGCCAACTTGTTTATGGATATTCAAGATGCTGATGAATCTAAATGAAAACAACGACTGTCTTTTTTTTGAAGAAGAAGAAGAAGAAAGTGGAGACTGAAGGATCAGCCCCCCTTTATTATTCAGATCAGAGGAAACGACTGTCAAGGTTAAGAACTTCTCAACATGATATTTCTTCGTGGGTAAATACAAGGCAGATCGCTCTCATGCATTCCATCAAGCACGATCATATTTTAGAAAAAGCTGGATACCAAGTGGCGCAAAGCTCAACTTGATCATTGAATGAGATGATCATATTACCGAAGTAATGATCGCTAAAGTTGATTTGTGATGCCGTTGGTAATATGGATATTTTTTTTATAAAATCATCATCACAGCCATATAGATCTAGAAAAATTATATGAAATAAAAAAAAAATTTGCTGAAATCTGACTTCTAGTTCAAAAATTATGAGACGATAAAATTTTTACCTACCACAGTGGTTACCGTAGGTCGACCTACGGCAACGATTATTTATAATTGCTACGGTAGGTAAAATCTATAACCACTGCCATAGGACCACTTATGATAGTGGTTATTTGACCCTAGACCTACCGCAGCGGTTATAAATGATCAATGCCGTAGGTTCTATGGCAACGATTTTGGAAACCGATACCGTATAACCACTACCATAGCTCCTTTTTGTAATAGTGTGATAAGGCCTGGATCAACTTGATCAATTTAAATGCATCAGTCAGTCAGATTATCTGAGCAATTGGACAAAATATTCTAACAAACTTTCAAAACTTGACGGACAGAATATCCTAACAAACTTTCAAAACGTAGCCATGTGGCGATAGGGACACCCACGACTAACAACTTGATTAATAGGTGAATAGCAGGCAGCCTATCCTGACAGCCTGCAGGCTTAGGCCTAACAACTTTCGGACTCCATCTATAAGAAGATGCGAAAAAAGAGACCCCAAGATAAGCCATCACCCTGCTCCTCACGCTCCTCCCTCTGTTGAACGAGATACTGACTTGAGCATTAGAGGTCCCTATCGGAGTAAGCTCTGGTCAAAACTTTTCTTGTAGGTCTCACCCCCAGAGATAGATCTCAATCATCTGCTCCAGTTCTTCTGGTGCCAACCGAAATCTTGCACCAACAGATTGGTGCTAGAGGAAGGGGCCGTCCCTACTTGGAAGAACATAGATCGAGGCAGACCACCTATGGCACCTAGAAGAACATCATCCCACTGCACCAACACCACTGTACAACCAAAGGAGAGCCAGGTTAACCATGCGGCTCCATCGGTGGCAGCGAAAAACCCTCCACCTCCATAGTCGGTGGTGGTGATGGCAGAGCAGTTCAACCTATTTTTCTAGTAGATAAGACTTTGACGTCCGTCGTCTAGTTGATCCAGACCACCCCGGCACCCCCATCAGTGGCACCGTCACCCCATTGACTACTCCAATTTTGCCATCTACAGCCCCACGATCAGATCCGGTGCCGCAGGTGATGGCACAATTGCCTGATCAGTCGCAAGTCACTTCTCAGAGTCCTGGGAGGAGGCAGACCCATCAGAGCCACTCCAAAAGCCTGAAATCGAGGTGATGGTGATCTCAAAGTCCCCGATCGGGGCATGACTCAACCCCCAGTTGGCGATCCCCCCAATAGTCAGGAGCCTACATAGCTTGAGACACCAACGTCGAGTGGCATCTTCGAGACTTAGATCGATAGATCGAGGCAATCTACCACCAAGAACCGGCACCGTATGATGGGTTCAGCAACGATCCATCTTTCGACTCTCGAATCATGCAAGAGCCCTACCTCATCATTTCAAGTTCTTCAACTAAAGAGCTACGACAGGATAGCGGATCTCATCGATTATCTAGAAAGCTTCAAGATAGTAATGCTCCTTCAAGGAGCAACTGATGCAATCTTTTGTCAAGCATTCCCCTCCACTCTGAAGGGGGTGGCTAGAGACTAGTATTTTGGTTGAAGCCGACCTCGATCCACTCCTTTGAGCAACTGAGCCGGTCTTTCATCGACCATTTTGTCAACAGCCAACGACAGCAGAAGTGATCGAACTACCTCCACATTGTCAAACAAAAGAGGGGGAGACCATCCGATCATTTGTTAGCCACTTTAATGTGGCTACACTTGAAGTTTGCGATCTGGACCAGTCGATTGCAATGTCTGCAATGATGAGCGAACTGTAGAAGAATGACTTGAAGAAGTCATTGGTGAAAACTTATCCTCGAAACATTTCCAACATGTTAGCTAGTGCGGAGAAGAACGCCCACATAGAAAAGGCCTTCACAGAGGATGAGGCCCCCATTGGTTCTCCTTGGGGGGAGGAAAGAAGATGCTGAATAAGGAGCACTCGCCTGCGAAGGAGGAGAAGACACGCCAGTGCTCAAGGTCGCCCCTCGCTGCCTGAAGAATGGGGCCATCGGCCCGAAAGCCCTCAGAGGAGGAATCGGCACGTCCCATCACCGCCAAGGAAATACAACAATTACACTCCATTGAATGCACCAAGGACTCGGTGCTTTTGAAGATCGAAAGGCAGCTCCCAGAGGCAAAGAGGCTGCAAACGCATCCAACTCAGAGAGATCATATAAGTACTATCTGTATCATTAGGATCATGACCATGATACGAAGATTGCATCTAACTTTGGGATGAAATTAAGGACCTTATCAAGTGTGGCGCCTCAATCGATTTATCCGACGTCGAAGGGAGCAGCGGGAAGATTGACGAAGATCATCCTAGCCAGTAGGATAACCACTGTGGACTAAGCAATAGGAGGACCGACCCCTGGTCGACGTCATTAACACCATCACTAGGGAGGGGAGCAAAGCAGCAGCAGGGTCGACGGAGAAGGGGAAGTGACAAAAAGGTAGTAAGCTAAAGAACTTATAATCTTCACTGAGGAGGATGCCCAAGGAGTTCAGTTTCTGCACAACAATACAGTAGTTGTAATCCTTAATATTGAAAATTATGATATATGTCACAACTTGATAGATAATGAAAGTTCTGTCGATATTTTGTTTTATGATTCTTTTATAAAAATGGGATTGTCTACTGATCGGTTGGGAAGAATAGACTCCACACTCATCGAATTTATCGTAGATGCTATCCCAATAGAAGGAGTCATCACCTTACCGGTAAAGGCTGGTCATTTCCCTCTTCAATCCATTGCCTAAGTCGACTTCTTGGTTGTCCAAGCATCTTCGGCATATAATACGATTCTCGGACGATTGGACCTTAATGCACTCCAAGCTGTAGTATCCACCTACCAATTGAAGATAAAGTTTTCAATGGCAGGAGGGGTCAGAGAAGTCCACAGAGACCAAAACTTAGCGTGCTATTGCTAGAACATCACCCTTCGAGGGGTTAAACTAGTCGAGTCTTGCCCCATCGAAGGACTAGACATCCATGATGAGTTAGCCAAACATGTGGGACATCGATCGAGGAGTCATATCCATCCCCTTAGTAGATGGGAATTCGAAGCACACCGTCCAGATCGGATCGAGCCTAGATCAGATAATGAAAGATCAACTAACCTCTTTTTTGTAGGAGAACGTAGATGTCTTCGCCTAGATGCCAGCTGATATGCTAGGCATTGATCCTTCGGTGATGGTGCACTGACTAAATATGACCCGCGGCATCATCCAGTTAGTCAGAAGAAATGGAGTTTTGCACCCAAGCGGCAGAGGGTGATAGTTGAGGAGGTGGACAAGCTACTTCGGGCAAATTTTATCAAGGAGACAACCTATCCCGAGTGGATTACGAACGTGGTCATGGTGAAGAAGGTGAATGAAAAATTATGCATCTGCATCAACTTCATCGACTTGAATAAAGTCTGCCTAAAGGATAGCTACTCACAGTTGAGGATTGATCAACTGGTTGATGCTACATCGGGTCATAAGCTCCTCACTTTTATGGATGCCTTCTCCGACTACAATCAAATCAGATAGTGCTTGAAGATGAAGAGAAAATAATTTTTATTACTGACAGAGATCTTTTTTGTTATAGGATCATGCCCTTTGGTTTAAAAAATATATGTGGAACCTATCAGTGCCCCATGAACAAAGTCTTCAAAGATCAAATCGAACGAAATAAGGAGGTATATGTGGATGACATGCTCATAAAAAAAATCCATAAGGACCTACATCGATGACCTTAAAGAAGCCTTTACTACCTTTTGGAGGTATCAGATGAAGTTGAATCCGACAAAATGCACCTTCGAAGTAACTTCCGACAAGTTCTCAGTTTCATAGTCTCTAATCAAGGAATTAAAGCCAATTCTGAGAAAATTAAGGCCATCCAAGAGATGGACCCTCTAAGGATGGTCAAGGAGGTGCAGCATCTCACAGAAAGGATTGTCGGTCTGAATTAGTTTGTTTAGAGATCATCGAGCGATGCCTGCTCTTCTTTTAGACTCTGAGGCAGTCGAAGTACTTTCAATGGACTGATGAATGCCAGAAAGCTTTCATGATTTGAAAGTACCTCAGTTCCATCCTATTGCTTGGCAAACCCGATCTCGATGAAGAGCTGTTCCTGTAGTTAGCTATCTCTCCTACCGTGATGGGTGCAGTACTGGTCCAAAGTGGGATAAGATCCAGAAGCCGATTTGTTACATTAGCCGAACCTTAAGAGATGTGAAGTCTTGATATTCAAAGCTCGAAAAGTTGGCCTAAGCCCTCCTCATTGCTGCTCGGAAGCTCCGTCCATACTTTCAAACTCACTCAATCATTCTCCAGACAGACCAACCAATAAAAAGCATCCTTTATCGGTCGGATACATCAGGACAAATTGCAAATTGGGTGAAATAGCTATCCGAATTTGAAATCCAGTATCGGCCACATCCGTCAATCAAGGCTCAGATTCTGGCTAATCTCATGGCAGAATGTACCATTCCGGACGAGCCAGAGGAGCTCGAGGAAGTCGAATCTCACGAATAGGCCCATGATGATCCACTCAGAGCTAGCTCAGATGCTTAGGAGCTGTATGTAGATGGGTCATCCAACTTTGCAGGATCGGGGGCAAGATCGATCTTTTCAGGCCCAGATGGGATGGTCGTGGAGTATGTCCTTCATTTCGAGTTCTCAGCAATGAATAATGAGGCCGAATATGTAGGGTTGGCAGCTGACCTCAAAATTGCCAAAGAATTAGGGATACAAGATCTGAAGATCTGCAGTGACTCCCAACTGGTCGTCGGACACATCCTAGTTCATTATGAGGCCCGTGGTGAGAATATCATAAAGTATCTTCAAAAGATCTAAGATCTGGTGTCCAAGTTTGAGAGCTTTGAAATTTAACAAATACCTAGATCGAAGAACTCTCATGCTGACTATTGTCTGAACTGGCGACATCGATGCCATCTGAATTGTCGTGAAGAACCTTCTTCGAAATACTGAGCAAACCATGCATAGAGAGATGGCAGCAGTAATGCAGGTAGATGAAGAACCTTACTAGATGGACCCCCTAATCGGCTATCTCAAAGATGGGACTCTACCAACAGACCGAAGAAAGCTCGAAAAATAAGATACCAATCATCCGGATATTTTTTTCATGAGAGAAAGCTGTACAAAAGATCATTCTCTCTGTCACTCCTCAAATACCTACAACCAGAGAAGCTGAGGACACCCTACGGGAGGTACATGAAGGCACATGCGAAAGCCATATCGAAAAGAAGATATTGGCCTACAAACTCCACTGACAAGGCTATTACTGACTGACTATGTAGCAGGATGATTAGAATTTGATCGATCGCACGGTGTGATCGATGTCAACAGCATTCAAATATGCAGCACCTGTCTACCATACTGATCACTCCCATATGTGCATCCTAGATATTCGCACAGTAGAGTATGGATATTTTCGACCTCTTTTCTCCAGCATCGGATCATCGAAAGTTTTTGCTTGTTGTCATGGACTACTTTACCAAATAGATAGAAGTAGAATCGTTGGCCCGCATTATCGAAGTAAAAGTGGTGGACTTTATCTGCAAGTGTATAATATGCCGATTTAGACTATCTGGAGAGTTAATAATCGATAATGGACGTCAGTTCATCAGGTCCAGGCTAGAATAGCTTTGTGAGGAGAATGAAATTTCATATCATCTTGCCTTCATAGCTCATCCTCAAGTGAATGGAGAAGCGGAGGTGACAAATCAAACCATCCTACAGAGCATAAAGTGAAAATTGGACAAAGCCAAAGGGGTATGGGCTGATGAACTTACCATGTGCTGTGGGCATATTGGATGACATCGAGAGTTCTGCGGAAGAAATCCCTTTCAACCTCACCTTCGAGTTGAAGTGGTGGTCCCTGTTGAAATCGAAATCCTATTGGCGTAAGTCGAGAATTATGACGAGTAGACCAATGCAGAAAGGCTACATGCGGATCTGGATTTACTGAAGGAAGTCTGAGAAAGAGCGCGCATCAAAATGGCTGCCTACCAGCACCGGATGGCCCGATATTACAACTCAAAATCAGAGGTAAGTATTTCAGAATCGACGATCTAGTCCTACACAGAGCGGAAGTCTCCCAACTAGACGAACGAGGCAAGCTAGCCCCGATTGGGAAGGTCCCTACCAAGTGGACGAGATCGTCAAGCTAGGAACCTATCAGCTAAAGCAGTTGGACAAAGCCCTACTTTCCCGACCATGAAATTTGGAGAACCTCCAAATGTATTACCAATAATGTACCGTGCCATCTCTCTCAATAAAGAATTTTTATTCCTCAAGTTGTTTTCTTGCCTGCTTGTTGACTTGCAGCTTTAATAATATGACCTATGATCGATCCGATCTTTAGTTGGCTAAGCGTAGGAGCCTTTGATCGATTTTTAGACAATACAACCTTTAATCGGTCCGATCTTTGATCGATCTAGTATAGAAAGAGTTTTTGATCGATTTTAGACAATACAGCCTTTAATCGATCCGATCTTTGATCAGCCTAGCATAAAAGGAGCCTTTGATTGGTTTTGAGACAATATGACCTCTGATCGGTCTGGTCTTTGATTGATCCAGTGTAGAAAGAGCTTTTGATCGACTTTTAGACAACACGACCTCTGATCGACCTACTCTTTGATCGATCCAGTGTAGAAGGAGCCTTTGATCGACTTTTAAATAATACGATCTCTGATCGACTCGACCTTTGATCGGCCTAGCATAGAAGGAGCCTTTGATTGATTTATAGACAACACAGCCTTTGATCGGTTCGACCTTTGATCGGCTCAATGTAAAAGAAACTTTTGATCGGCTATTAGACAACATGACCTTTGATCGGCCTGATCTTTGATCGATGCAATGTAGTAGGAGCCTTTGATCGGCTTTTAGACAACATATCCTTTGATCGACCCAGTCTGTAACTGGCTTCAAGCAGAGATGGCCTATACTCGGCTTAACTAAAGGAGCTTTCTATCGGCCTTGCATGAGTCGACGACTCCTAATCAGCCAGGAACGCTAAATTCCATGCATACATGTGAAGACATGCGATGGTAGGATTTAAACTTGCTTTTCAATTGATGATGAAAGTTTCTACAAAGATGATGCATCGAGTGTTACACAAAAAATAATACATAAAAATACACAATAAAGATCGAGCCGACTCTATGCCTTGTTCAACAAAAACCTCCCATGAAAAATCAAAATTCAGGTGCGTCGTCTCCTCCCCTATATGAACGTTCCAATTCCTGGAGCGATGAGAACACCTATGAGTTTGGCTCAAAGTCCTGCCCGCTGTGACTGGCCGACTGTTGGGCTAGGGTTGGAAGGTTCTTTCTCTATCTTGACCTCAGCATCTTGAGCTTTGGTCTTGGAAGAAACCACACCCCCAAATCTTGAAAGAAACCCTCCACCACCTCCCAAGTGAGATCCCTATGCTTTTTTGCCGAATGATGCTGACTACCCACTGCCTCCACCGTGGGAGGAGTGCAAGATCAAGCCAATCATCCAACCTACGGGGAGGCAGAGAAAGAGGTGCCCTTACACCTAGCGGCTGACGGCAACCATCACCCTCGTTCCACCCCAAGATGGGAGCCCGACCGACCAGGGAATAGGCGAAGCACCGATAGCAACAAGTGAAGGCCGCATCCAAATCACTTTAGTAGACCACTGAGGGCCACGGAGAAGTTGCCTCCCGATGGTAAGGATCGCAGGCCCCATTGGAAGCAACTGCGCTGCCAGGTAGCCATCCTTCTTGAAAGCATGTATTTTGCAAAAACCCCCATCAGAAACTATCATTGAAGCTAGGCCCGCTCTGAGCATGGCACTGGGGTAATCCCTCAAGGCCGTAGATCCGCACTCCTACCGAGTAACAAGGCCATTTTCAATATCGCCCATGCCAACCTAAAGCCTGTAAGATGACTCCACTCTCTCAAGTGACTGCCGGCGGCTCCAATCGGGAATAGGAGTTTTGCCACCCGCAAAGAAGCTATTCTGCCACACCATGGCAAGCAGAAGATAAACTTCCATCCTAAGGTAGAGAGGGGGAGGAGTCCCCCAATAAAAAAGAGGAGTGTCCCATAACTGCTCCTATTAAGTTGCGCTACGTGTTGACCAGAGATTAGTCATAGGCACTACCTCTATTGGTGCATATTTAATTCAACCATAAAGGGCATGATAGTGCCGCTTCACTCCTCCCTCGCTAGACTTTCAAGGGGATATGCATTTAATACAGATGCAGAAGTGCAGGCATGCCCCAAAAATCATGCACACATTCCATGAAAGAACTAGCTCTTCATGTTCTCCTTTGACGCATGCAGGACTACTCCCTTTGCCCTACCATGACTCAGACTTGGGATTAGGGGGGCATGTGTTGGAAGAATCTCATCCAGAATGATGACGTGAAGAGGCCAAAGCCCAGCAAGCTAAGGCCCTTTACCGCTGTTGACCACAGAACGGCCATTTCTTTGACCGATCAGTGCATGGCTACTAAGCAACTGGTCGGCCCCCCACTATTCAAATGGCTAAGACTTCACCGGCTAACTTCTGGCCAGCTCTCCCCTCGACAATCGATTGCTCCAGGCATATTGAGTGGCAGCGCTCGATGAGTTTGCCCAACTGACTCGCGGACCTACTCTTTCTAATCTGTGCCAAGTCCGGTCTCACCTCCGAACCCTTATCCTTCCGTCGACCCTGGGTCCTGCTTGTGAGCTAGCCTCCTAAGGCACAGGCCCCGATCGAGCAGCAAAATATCAGGGTTGGCTGCCATGTGACCTCGTCGGATCATATCAAACTATGTACCCAAAAGCCTTACCCTAAATGGTCGACTGCCTATAACCCTATTTGGTCGGCCTAGCCCTCGATCGGCCAAGATAGAAAGAAGATAGATTAGTTTCAATCGGATGGCTTTTGATCGGCCTGACTTGTAGGGATGACCTTCGATCGATCTGATTATTGATCAGCCCTATGTCAAAAGGAGTCTTTGCTTGACTTCAGGTGAAAAGCCTATTGATCGATCCCCGGTGGATCTTTTATCGGATGGTCTTTGATTAATCAGGAACATGAATTCCAACACAAAAAAGTATACAATGAGGATAAACTTGCCTTGTTATTAAGAATGATGCTTCTTACAATGAAAAAAAAAGAAAAAAAAAAGGAAGGCAAGTACAAAGCCAAAAATTTATTCTTCATCAAAGGAACAAGTGAACACCTCCTCATCGTCTTTGTCTAGCTAAAGATAGTGGAGGTCCAATTGAGGCATCATCTTCCACAAGCAGGCTTTGCAGTCTTCAAAGCCTTAGACGAAGCCGGAGGCAGTGATGTCAGTAACTTCCTCCGCAAACACCGTGGAAGTCTGAAACTCCTCAACGCACCAATCTCGTACTGCTTTGGAGATCCAAAGGGAGGAGTCAGGGGCATAGATGCCTCGAACGGGCTGCAGCTGCCCCCTCCCGATGGGAGTTTGGCTTAATTGGGGGGCAGGAGGAACAGGTGGCACGCCGGAGCCGACGGCAGAAGACTGGCCTGGCCCTCTTTTTTTCATCCTTTCGAGCGAGACGGCCTCCCTTTTTGCCACAGCCCATTTTCTTGGGATAGATCTCTCAATTACAGAACACGGATCACCCATCCAAGATCACAACAATATCCGAAAAGCAGATGTTGATACCATATAAGAAAAAAAAGAATAATAAATAAATATAATAAAATATGTGGATCGATCTCAAATCTATCTCCATGGGATGTGCAAGCTTCACTATGAGAGAAACAAAATCAAAGAATATAAGAAGAATTCACCACTCAGCTTTTGTACAAGAGTCTCTCAACAAGAAGTTTCAAAATCTCATAAAAGCTCTTTAAAATCTCTTAAGAAGCCTCTCTACATGATCAGAACGTCACTAGCTACCTGATGCAACAAATAACTTGTCAATCGGAGTTATATAGTCTCTAAAAATCTTAAAATAGTATTTCATTAGAAGATCAAGTCCAAATCAAATCTCAGATTCCATCCAGACTATTCGATTGTGACTGGCTCAAATCATGACCACCCGATTGCACGCTACAGTGCTTCCCATCTCCTAATCAAACTCGAGAATGATCTGGGCCATCCAATTATGATTGGCCCGCACGTAGACTGCGGCTGAATAGTGCCTTCATGAACCTACTGTGCACTAGACCTCCCAGCATACCCCATGTCATCCCCTCTCATCGCACGTTTGCCCGCACGCACGTGGACCATGCGAGCACCAGGTGGACTGCATGCGCGCACTTGGGCCCCACGTGCATGTTGCCTGGGCCTGGGTCGTGCGCCTGCGTGATGCCGCCTAGGCCTGGGCCGCACACCCATGCACCCGCAGGCCTGGGCCCCCTGCTGGCCTACATCCTCGCACGTATCTCTTCTGTCTGGATTCCGTTTGGACTATTTTTAGGCTCATTAGATTCTGTTCGTCATTTTGGACCTCGTTCTAGATCTATTATAGATCGAATCTCAAGATATTTTTCTCAACACGTTTCTCTGACTATTAGTTTCACTACGCTCTTGGAAGAAATTATTGTGGCAAAGATGATGGGGAGTTGCAGGTGCCACAGAGGGATCTGGATGGCGATAATTTTCATGATCTCCAGACCTTTTATATAGGCATTAATGCCTCCGTTGGGACCCAATCACTGACCTTGAAGACCCCGATGGTTTCCTATGTAGTAAATAACACGTCTTTCCAACTCTGGAAGTTAATTTGTGATGACCCCTCGTGGGCCAATCCATCGCCATGTGGGGGCTCCCTATGAGCTCTTGACATTGGCTTGGATTAATTCTTTCTGAAAAAGTGATAATCGACACGCCCACTTAATGCGCCAACTCTTGAAGCATCATTCTCTTAATTAATTGGCCAGTCGCTTCATGAATACCCTTAGAGTTATGCTTTCCAAAGCACCAAACTGTCTGCAATAAGTGCCCAAGGTAGCGAGCCCAGCGAAGCTTCGAAGATCGCTTATCTCAGCCACCCATCGAAGACTATTCGTCGAAAAACTATCCGAACACAGGCTTGACAACGATGTGAAAAGACAATACAAGACAAGGAAGAATACAATAAGAATCAATTTCATTTATTTATAAGTGTCATGGCTACAGGAAAGTTGTCTCAATTGGGCAAATGACATTGATAAAAAAATAAAAACTTCACATCAAAGAACAATTAATCTCTGACTCTGAGGCTTCGCCAAGCCCCCCTCTTGAATCTCCATGCCTTCGGTGTCTGCTTTGCGAGACGGGCGGTGAACAACAGGAGGATGGGCTCTGCTCTGATTTTCATCGAGACTCCTCTCTTGTGTCCCTACACTCTCAGAAGTATTCTCACGAATCACTGCTCCACTGGACAATCTATGAGGAATAGAAGGGTGGAGGTCACCTTCTGAAAGGCCAGAAAGTTCAAGCCCAAGGAACAACATCTTAACTTGATTTCGACATCTTGAGAAGCCGGCCGAGAAGCCAAAGTTGAACATGCATCGGACCCTATCATCGGAGCATCCGATAGTAGAACTGTCAGGTTTCCCTTGTGGGAACCCTCACCTTGCCAAATCTCCACCAACCTGAGGCCTTACCGAATTAGGCAGATTCAACCTTGATGCAGACTCGACCGCAATTTGCAGTTGACTCGTACGTGGCCCAAACCCCATCACAGCTTGAAGTCTTGTTACCACTGGATGACTCTCCCGCGGTACAGATACTGTTGTGATCCAGGTGGTGTGCCCAAGGCCCAGGGGACCAAGGCTAAGGCCAAGGTCCATCATTCATGAGGGCTTCATGGAGGCTCTAGGGCTAGTTGGGCCCTAGGTTGAAAGGCTGTGGGCCTTTCGGATTCTTGAGGTCTAGGTTATGTGGGCCTCAAGGGACCAACTCTTTATGGATCAGGTCTGAGCCCAGGATAGGTGAGATTAGGTCGAGTCATGGGTGTACATGGGCTTGGGTTAACCTAATCTCCCATAGAGTTGGTTGAGTTTTGGGTTTGGGTCACTTGACCTTGTGTTTATATATACATGCACTGTATAGGTTTGATTAAGCCAAGGAATACGAAAACCCTTTCTCCCAAGTCTCTCTCTCTCTTCTTCTTCTCTCTCTAGCTATTCTCCATGCCCCAGGAGCAAGAAACCCTAGGGTTTCTTGCCGCCAGGTCCATAGAAGTCAAGAAAAGCAGGGGAGGCACTAGGGTTTTGAGCCCCTCCCCCTTTGTGCCGCCAACCATATTGCCTCTCCCTCTCTTGCAGCCATAAAAACATCATGTCTAGGACTTAAAATATCTTGCTACGAGGTTGGTACAAGTTTCTCTCAGATCTAGAGTTGATCTGAGATCGTTTGAGGTGCAGGTGAGATCTCCATCAACATATCTACAGGAAAGGCTGCAGCAGGACAGATCTGCAAGATCTGATTCTATCTACCTTCTTCCCTATCTAGAATACCTCAATTTGAGATCTACAAATTGAAAGACCTCAGTCTAGGCCTGATCTGGTTGGGTACCAGATCTTGAATTTTTTTAGAGGTGATCTTAGAGGCGTTCTTCATCTGGAATGAAAGGCTGACGAAGAAGACAGCAACCAGGCTGATTTTGCCAAGGGCCTTCGATCGAGTCCAGAAGTCTCCAGATTTGTTCGTTGCTGGTTCCACTACACCCAAGATCCATGGAAGGAGCCAGAATCATGCTCCAATAGTTGGTATTAGAGCCACGGTGGTGAGAAAGTGGTTCCAAGCATGAGAAGTTGAAGATCCCAAGTGCTAAAAATTTTCAGCAAGGTACCATCAAGATATATTCTATATTTCTTGATTTTATATTGCTTGTTTGGCTTGGATCCAGTCATGGACAGCAATATGAAGGTCGATTTTGAGAAGTTTGATGGCAAGAGAAATTTTTTCATGTGGAAAATCCAAGTGGAGGATCTTCTGGTGCAAGCAGATCTGGATCAGGCTTTGGATGAGAAGCCTGAGGGAATGATAGATAGACAGTGGGCATCGTTGGAGAAGAAAGCATGCTCGGTGATCAGAGGATGTTTGGCGGATGCGGCGTTGTATTCAGTGCTGGAAGAAAAGACCCTGAAGGGCCTTTGGTCGAAGTTGCACACCATATATATGGGAAAGAATATGTGCAACAAGCTAATGCTGAAGAAGAGGTTGTACAGTCTTCGGATGCAGGAGAGATCTGATGTGATTGGCCACATTCAGAGGTTCGACCAGTTGTGCACGGAGTTGATGAATTTCGAGGTGAAGCTGGATGAGGAGGATAAGTCCCTGTTGCTTTTGTGTTCGCTACCAGGATCATATGACTCTTTGGTGACTACACTGCTCTACGGCAAGGAGACTCTAGAATATGAGGACATGGTCTCGATACTGAGGTCTAATGAGTAAAGAAAAAAGTTGACCAGAGATCGAGCTCCCCAGGAGGGTTTGGCAGTAGGGGAGAGGACAGGTAGAGGCAGAGGCAGAAGCAAGTCCAGGGGGCGGTCTAAGTCCAGGAAGAGAAAGAAAGAGATGAAATGCTTCAAGTGCAATGAGTTCGGGCACTTCAAGCGAGAATGTCCACTATGGAAGAGCAAGAAGGGAGAAAGAAGTGGCTCAGAATCAGCGAGTGCAGTTGCTGGGCAGCAAGTGGAGGATGATCTACTTGTGGTATCAGATAGTCACAGGCATTACACAGAGGAGTGGACACTAGACTCTGCATGCTCACATCACTACACACCACACAGGTCTTGGTTTGCGACATACACCAAGATAGATGAGGGATCGGTGACTCTAGGTGACAATCATCCTTGCAAGGTGGCTGGGATAGGGACAGTCAGGGTGAGGATGTTTGATGGGATTGTGAGGATATTGACAAATGTAAAGCACGTCCCGGAGCTGGAAAAGAATCTGGTGTCACTAGGCTACTTGGAGCGCAGTGGATACAGCTTCAGCAGTAGGGCTAGAAGCGGAGTATTAAACATCTCCAATGGAGCTATGGTGGTGATGAGAGGCAGGAGGTTGGACAATAACCTCTATCGCATGGAGGAATTTGTGGTGACCGGAGAGTCTGATGCAGCAGTTGCAGCACAGGACCAACAGGGGGCTTACAGGATGTGGCACTACCGTCTAGGCCATATGGGTGACAAGGGACTGAGGGAGTTGAGCAGGAGAGGACTCATCTCTGATCTGGAGGATGATGCTACAGGAGAGATCTGTGAGCCTTGCCAGATGGAAAAGCAGAGGAGAGTTTAGTTCAACATCAGTAGAACCCGCAGTGCAGCCCCTCTGGAGTTAGTACACACGGATGTGTGGGGACCAGCCCTAGTTTCAGCTAGGAATGGGGCCAGATATTTCATGCCCCTGATTGATGATTTCTCAAGAAAACTCTGGATTTACTTCATGAGAGAGAAATCAGAGGTCTTCACCAAGTTCAAGATCTGGAGAGCTGAGGTGGAGAAGGAGCAGGGGAGGAGCGTGAAGTGTCTGAGATCAGACAATGGCGGAGAGTACACCAGTAGAGAGTTTCAGGATTACTGTGAGGAGTGTGGGATCAGGAGACACTTCTCAATTAAGAAAACTCCACAGCAGAATGGGGTGGCCGAGAGGATGAACAGAACACTTCTGGAAAAGGCACGATGCATGAGGCTGCAGGCAGGGCTTCCAAAGACGTTCTGGGTTGACACAGTTAACGCAGCGGGTTACTTGGTCAATCGGTCACCTCACATCAGGTTGGATGGCAGGCTTCCAGAGGAGGTGTGGTTTGGGAGGACAGTTGGGCTGGGCCATCTACGGGTATTTGGGTGCACGGGCTATGTGCACATTGGAGCTGGTGAGCGGAGCAAGCTAGACGCCAGATCATGCAAGACAGTGTTTCTAGGCTATTCACGAGGAGTTAAGGGATACAGGCTGTGGGATCCCTTGAAAAAGAAGGTCATCATTAGTCGAGATGTGACTTTTGATGAGGAGTCAGTCCTACGGAGGCGAACAGGCATGGAGGAGCAGCAGGAGCAGGAGAAGGTCCAGCAGGGCACTGCTGGATAGCTTACCTCTTTGATTTTGCCTCTTGCAGGTACTACGGGAGGACATGACATTCAGATGGAGAACCTACCTAAGGTGTCTCCACAGGTGGAGAGGACTCGGATGGATGATCGAGGCGAAGAGGTCCAGTAGGAGCGAGCTGGACCGAGGACTGATATCGGTGTTGCCCTACACAAGTCCAAGAGGACCATCAGGCAATCGGACCGATATGGCTCCGAGGAGATGCTGTCATATGCTCTGGTGACAGCGAATGAAGACCCATATACGTATCAGGAGGCTATTGAGAGCCAAGACAGAGAGCGGTGGGTCCAGACGATGTCCGAGGAGATGCAGTCTCTCCACCAGAACCAAACATGACGATTGGTGCAGTTGCCACAGGGGAAAAGGCCCATTGGCTGCAAATGGGTCTACAGTCGCAAAGAAGGGCCTTCAGAGCAGGGAGGTATCAGTTTTAAGACGAGATTAGTGGCCAAGGGATACTCCCAGAAGGAAGGCATCGACTTCAGCGAGGTCTTCTCTCCCATCGTCAGACATACTTCCATCAGAGTGTTGCTGAGCATTGTAGTAGCTCAAGATTTAGAGCTGGAGCAGATGGATATCAAGACGGTATTCCGCCATGGGCATTTGGAGGAGAGGATTTACATGGAGCAGCCACCTGATTTCAGGGATCCAGGATCAGAGGAAAAGGTTTGTTTGTTGCAGAAGTCGCTGTACAGGCTGAAGCAGTCGCCGAGGCAATGGTACAAGCAGTTCGACTCCTATGTGCACAGCATTGGACTTTCCAGGTGCGAGTTTGATCCCTGTGTTTATGTTCAGTCTCTT